>NC_056731.1:109760902-110033402 GCF_019279795.1 Protopterus annectens | reverse complement strand
AGCAGCACAGCAATAGCGTAATGGTTAGAGCACCCACCTAACGAACAGGCATTCCCGGTTCGAATCCCACTGCAGCACATATAATTTCCCATGTGAAATCTGTATATGAACATATTTGTACATCTTTTTGCCGTAAAACCTAAATAATAACATTTAAATGTGAACTAGAGTACTGCATGAAATGCACATGTGAAATGTCAGTGTCATAATGAATTTAGGCAGTAGTAAGCAGGTTTAAGCACAAATAAGCAGTAGTAAGCGTGTTTAAGTGCGTTTGCGCAGGGGTAAGCACTGCTAAAATCTGGTTACATATTCTTATATTCAGTTACCTGCTGAATTGCTTAAACTGTGTAGGCATTGCTTAGCTCCATGCAACCTTGTTTACAACTACTTAAGAGTGCCTCAATCACTCTACAGCCAACATCCCTTGTTCTGCAAATACACTGCCTCTCCAAAGCTTGAACTCAGGACCCTGCACTCAATACACAAAGTAATTTACCATTACACCATGGCAGATATACATAACCTGAAGTTTGCACAAATATATCCTGCAGCACAATCAGTCAACAGTACAGGCAATGTATTACTATCACACCACATCACCTGTTAATGCAAGAAGTCTGGACAAAGTATGTCACACTGTGGGTACAAATAGGGATATATGTCAACTAATGCTTTGTTACACTCAAAATGTTGCTAGTTACACAGTTATATGTATTAGAACACTTATGTAGAAGTAGATGAAGTCTGAAACACAAAAGTCTTGCCACTAGTTACTGACTTCAATGCTGCGATCATCCATGACAATTGCCAAGTGAATGAGGAACAGGCCAAAATATGAGCCGGACATGCATGGACATATGGACAGATATATCTGTAAATGTAGACAGACAGCTATATTTAGATATATATATTAATGTATGACTCACAAACAATCATTAAATAGCACTTGTACATAGATAAATACATATGTATACATACACACATACACATATACATATGTCTCTCTATAGATATATATATATATATATATATATATATAGGTACATACACATATACGCACACAAAAGGTATCAGTAGCCATACATGTGTAGAAGTAGTGTGGAAGTTACTGGGTGCAAAGTATATCCCTCAGCCACAAGACGTTCAACTGGCACCTGTGAAATTTGTAATATGGCAACCATTCCCACAAATGAGAATACTGACATTAAACACATACCCACCCACAAATCTAAGGACATGACACGACACACAGGTATGCATACATAGATAACCTTTATTCCTGTACTATACAATAATGTGTGCCAGTACTGACACCACATAAGGTTTGAAATATGTAATCAGTCATGAATGCAAGGCCCACACAAAACAGAAGATGCAAGCAATGTGTATATATATCATACTATGCTGTGTAGGCCAAGGCCTTCAATTAGTACAACAGTAGGAACAGGAGTTGCCTTCAGGATACGTAACAATCAACAAATACAGATGTCGTTTAGCAGCCTCCAATTACACCCTGTAGTCAAGCCCTAGGGAGAAAGGTACCACTTGTGTTAATGTCACAGTATCTTGTACATATCACTGCTTAACCTAACACCTCACTATCTCACTGAATGACTCTTGTCTTAACAGTTATACCACTGGAAAGGTGCCATAGCCTAGGTTAATGGCATACAACCCCCCACCCATAAAAGGCTGTGCAAGGGCAAGGAACACTGTGTACCACACACTTACCTCAGGAATGCACAAGGCTACAAATGTGTTCACCAGCTGTTGCTCCCATGTATATGGACATGGCCCAACAGTTGGTGTGGGAGTCCATGACATAACTGGGATGACAGCAGTAATGCTAGCGGTAAATAATGATAGGCCATTACCTAACAACCCTTCTTGTATCACAGCGGGACAAAGACTGGCATAAATGTGGAGGACAGAGGCAGGAACATAGGGCCATATTTGCATTATTACTGTTACACACCCTGGAAATTGCTGGTGTTACAGGATTCGTTGCAGCATACCCTTATGCAGGGATACGACACTGAAATGCAAATGGATGTAGCCATGTACTGATAGCACTCAGCAGACAGAATACCACAGATATATTTGGGACAATACCCATCTGGTGCACAGACAAAACCTAGCAGCCAATCGCCATAGTGTCATATGGATAGGCCCACAGTTGACAGCTACGCAGACAGACAAACATTCCATGTAAAAGTACCATGTACACAGAAACCCTGTAAGAACAGCAAGATACATTGCACACAACAACACTGCTCACGCTGTGTGTAGGTCTGGCACCTTACCCAAATGTGGATTTGGACTGTGTCTGCAGGTTCTGCTGTAAGAGGTATTGCTACCTGTTGTTTGCAATACTTATGTCCACACACAGGAAGGATGTCTTCCATACTGTAAAGGTGAAGGGACTACGCCCACAGAAGGCAGCAATTTATAGTACAGGGTTGCCATGACAGTGGTTATCTAAAATACTACACAGCAGGCTGCATGAGAGACAGAGAGAGAGAGAGAAAGCAACAGAGAGAGAAAACAAAATCACATCAAGAAATTTCACAAACCTCAGGGATGTGTTACAGTGGAAACAACATAACAGGTAAGTGAAACAGATATGCATTTACTGGCATGTAGTATATGGCATAGAATGATAGGATGTACACTGTGAAAGGATGTATATGTGCCATCAGTACATGTTCCTGTAATGATGTTGTGCTCAACAACTGCACTGGACAGCAGTATTAGTCCCTGTGAGCAGTGGGACATACCTGTCTAATGTGCAAACCAGCAGTGAATGGCAATGATGTGACCCATGATATCTGTGTTCTGTAAATTACTGTGGCCAATGGCTGGTGGGGGTATTAATACCGCCATGATAGACACATGGGTAAGAGACCACACCACATGCAGGACAGTCATGTTAAAGTGTAGCATACCATGCCCACACTGCCATAGCAGTATAATATGCTTATCTAAAGGTTGTCACCATATATACCCCCATACCTGTCTGTGTTGCAGCAAGGCAGAACAGTTCAGCTGTGAAGTAAAGAGGGTACATGATGTGTACAGAACCTCAGACAGTTAAACATTTATATAGGTAAATAAACATCACAAAATATCTACACATATATGCACATATGTATACATATATATATATATATATATATATATATATATATATATATATATATGCAGACAGATATATGTGTGTGTGTGATGTGATGTGGACTGGTAACATGTGCACATTACATTAGGTTGGAGTGGTGTTCCTGCTGGCAAATAACCCCTACACGTACTGGTGTGCAACTGTAATGGAACTTATGTGGGCTGTAATAGTCCACACAATCCCAGAACATGTCCAACAGCATGCATAGATATCCCCAATACCACAGAATGGTAGATGTGTAGCAATCACATAGCAGGCCTACCACATGCATATGTAGAAACATAGTGGCAGTGACAATGGCATATAGGTGAAATACCCTGTAACAGCCCTGCAAACTCTAGTGTCCCCACAGGGAGCATGTCTATAACCACATAGAAGAAGGTGTTGTATAATACAATATATGGGCCAGTGGTACACATACCGGACACATACCAGTAGCGTAGTGTGAACATTATGTTGGAGCTGATATGGTGGCGGGAGACTGATATGTGTATTGTATCATGGTAAACTTGACATATGAGTTGCTCAGACATATTTCCATCATTATGTCTTTCAGGGAGTATGGCACACCAGAGAATCCCTGCATACAGTGCCGCTGAGGAGGAGATCATCACCACCAACATGATCCAGAACTATCAGCTGTTCTTCTCACGGACAAGCATGGACCAGCAGGAGAGAACAGCCATGTGGACTGATGTGGTCCGCAGGGTGAATGAGGTGGGGGTTGCACAGCCAAACCTATGAGCAGGTCTGCCATCACTGTAGTGACCTGCTCCAGCAAGTACGACGGCGTGCAGCTGCCGTGCAGGGTGACCACCTTGCAACAGGGGGGGCCATAACATCCATCCCCCCCTCACCAGAGTGGAGGAGCTGCTCATCAGCCTGGTAGCACCTGCCCGCCTGCAAGAGCTCCAGACTTATACGGTCATGGAGGTGGGTGCTACTCACACACCACACACTGAGCATGCAGGTAAGGTTCCAGGGCATATCAGTAGACTACTGCATTGTATGCATCTGTACAGGTAGAACATCCATGTGTGAGATGTGGGGTATGTTGCTGTGCAGTACCGATAAGCAGTAATGCATAAACTGTAGTACTGTAATATTGCACCCACGTTGTAGCAATGCCACAGCTGTGGCCACTGACATCAACTCTAACCCATGTCATTGTAGGTACCTCTGGGATACCAGCAAGGCAGCGGCCGGATGTCGATGAGTATGGTTTAAGGTTATGCTTGGCAATTCACTATGCATGTCATAGCTAAGGTGTAGGCCATATAGACATCTAACACACCTACCCATAATGCATGCTGTACATGTGCACTGATACAGCCCACACGTCACTAATGGGATTACCAGCCTCAAACACATGCAATACACAGTCCATCTCAGACAACTGTGGCTACACTCCAGTGCACATTGCCCAGGCACAGCTGACACCTGCCCAACATACACAGCTATGTCATACACAGAGCAGTTGAACATGGGAATCACCACACTCTGGAACGGACTACCCATACATGTCAGGCAATGCTACTCATTGGCCCTCTTGACAGAAACACTTGCCAATTGGATGGAGAATAGGGAATACACCCTGGGTAGCACGTGTGTGCCATAGCCTGACAGGGGCAAAGGGGAATAACATTAGTGGGTGGCGCATGGCAGGGAACCCCTGTGGCTAGGCTTATGTAGGCCCCAGGACCAATAGAACAGTACTCACCTATGAACCTCTGTGTACCACAGGCAACATCAGCCACAGCCCAATCGTGGTCAATAATGGTCTCTACACTCGCCATAGGTACAGTACAATGTCTGTGTGTTTGGCCTAATAGTAATCTACCACTCATACATGTACCATTGATGATGACTTATGCGAATACACATCAAGCAGTCATTAAACACGTGTCCACATGTGATCCAGGAACACACAGAGGCTTTAGCAGCAATGGAAACACACCTGACACACAGAAACACATCCTGCAATGGTGTGCACACCTGTGAGGTATGGTGCATAGTACACGCCAGGGTGCTGAACGGATGCACAGCAATGCTGTGGACATGGGTGCAGTGGGTTCCAGGGGGAGGGCCATCACCTTCAAACAGAAGCCATGTATCTGCATTACAGCCATGTATAATGTTGGTAACAGGGACTGACTACAGTTGCACTGCATGCTGACGCGTGTAATTACAGGTATGTGTGTGATACTGTACTGCACCACTGCCTGTTATTGTGTGTGTTATGGGGTTGTGGGAGCTGTCTTGTAGGTGCTGTCTGGTGTAGTGTATGGGTTGCCATGTATGTTGACTGCATGTGTGTATGTCTGTGTGTGTGTGGCCATGTCTGCACACGGGTGTGTGTGTGTGTGTGTGTGTGTGTGTGTGTGTGTGTGTGTGTATTTATTGTTTAGCGGTGTTGTACAGGTCTTACAGTCTGTTCCCTGTTTTCCCCTCACAGGTGGCAAGGTGGGGATGCCCCCCCCCCACAGGGAATCTGATGTCACTGATACAGACAGTGACCATGAAGATAGGTGTGTTGAGACACAGGAAGGGCAGTCAGGGGCTGCAGCTGGGCCACCAAATGACAACCTACACGTATCCACACCATACACGCACACAGTCAGACTGCCTCTACACAACTCATCACCATTGGCCCTAGCTGAGGGACAGCCTACGGTTGGCATGGGCCAGGACAATATGGTATCTATTGCAGTGTGTCAGGACACAAAAGCCATAGCCAGATGTCTGGCGGGGTATCACATAGGCAGATGTGCAAGGGTGCTCGTAGGAGCACTGCTAGTCATCATGCACCTGGCAGACGTGCAACCCCTATTTCAACCACACGCATGTTCCAGACGGTCATGGAGGCACAGGCATGAATGGAATGGTACACCAGGCAGGGTCTAAGGGTGCAGAGGGCTCATCACACCTCTGTAACTGACAGCATCCGTGACCTAGCAGGTGCCATCCGTAATTACACCAAGGTCATGGGCAGACGGTGGGGTGAGACACTGGAACTTATCCAAAAATGTCATTTCCATGCGTCGCAGGACAGGGCGGGATGGTTGCGACAGCCACATGGATGTATGTCAGCAACACTAGCAGCTGGAGGTCACCATGGACGTCTGAACAGTCACAGCCGCTTCCGTAGTGGCAGTACCAGCCCCAGCACTGTGAGGGGGGGCTGTTAACAACCAGTCAGAGCAGACCACATGCACGTGGCTCTGGCCACTCCCAGGATGGACCTGGATCCAGTGGATGTCTGTTAAACTCGGGGAACAGTACTTGGTCTGGCTCTGTACCTGATACTGCCTGTAGCACCCCTACCAGGCACATGTCCCATGTCCGGAGACAGTGAACTGCAAACCCTGCCAGGTACAGTTTGCAGCTGTCCCACAATTCCCTGTATAGGGCAGCCACATGGAGGAACTGTGCGCATGCAGACACGCACATAAATAACAAACCTAGGGCAACCACATACCTGCACACACGGCATCAAGAGTGGCCCATAACAATACTCAGCCCCCTCACACACACGAGTCAATTGTATGGCTCAGCCTAGGCCTCTGCCAAACCAACAACACACCCTGTGCATATGATGATACCTGTGCCACTGCCTGATATCTGTAACATCGATGCAGGGACAGGCTAACATGGGTCTGATGCACAGGGTGACTGTACAACAGTGTAGCAATGTAATGATGTGTAGCACGTTGTCAGCAGTAAAGTGAAATGCTAATATCTTGGAAGGTGTAGCTGTGCAGCCATGATAATCCTAGCTTTAATTAACAATGTTGTATTGTTGTCACCAGTATCTATTCAGATTGTGTTGTGTTTGTCCATGTGCCACATGGCTGATGGGTGTAGTGGTGTCAGCAGGCCTTCTACAGTGGACACCAGTAAGTGTAGGGGTGGTACATATGCCATGGCTGGGTACAACACACAGTGCATTTGGTTAGGATGCAGTACAGGTACAGGACTGTACAAATGGAGGTATGTCCCCGTGCAGGTAACACATCTGTTACACATGTAATCCCACCAAGACAGCATAGGCACAACCACACAGTGGTATATATGCAGCCTGCAATCTGGATGGCATTGAACATGCTAACAGCAGGGTGTATGTCCCTCTCCCCACTCTACTGTGATCCTCACATAAGTAACATGTGTGTGACAATGCTGGTGGCATATCCCTACACTTAGGAGGGTGTAAGGTGCTCAACTACTGTGAATGGTGTAGACAACTAACAACCTGATTACATACACTGTACAGTATTACAGACAGCTATGTGGGGGACAGATGCAACAGTAACTGCAATTATGGCAGTCGTGTCCACAACAGCCACACCCAGTGAGTTATAGCAACCCCAGTAGTGCTGCACACCTCAACAGTGTGGAGGAGGGCACTGACACATCTATGACCTGTGAAGGACTGTATGCCCACAGGATGGTGCCTGTGGTATGTCGGCATACGCCAAGCAGTCCTGGTGGAAACATATCCTGTGAACGGAGGTAGATCCCGTAACAACTACACACATTCCTACAAGCGGGATGGTATACAAAAGACTGCTATGATGTACACAGGCATTGTGCACCTCCTAACCCTCATCTACACTTGTCATGACTGGGTTGAGGAGGTATACCGGGTTCAGGTTGTATTCTCTGCCTTTGAAAAGTCCAACACTGGCAGGGTCCCGTGTGCTGAGATAACCAGTGACATGGGTTCATTGTTGGTATGTTCCATGTCCCCCCAGACCACAGTCATCAGGCTACCGGGTGGTAGTTCCCAGCTGTCATGGTGGGCTTGTGGATGTCCTTGCCAACATTGGTTAAACCATTGTCAAGTGTAGGGCTATTGGATTGTATGAGGGATCCCAGCTACTTACTGCACCTGCCCAGGGGGATCCCCCAACCATGACATGTCATACTGCATGACATGTTAGTAATGCCAGTCTTACATCCTACAGGTGGGATGGAGTACTGTTAACATGTACTGCCCTTGTCGTGTAGGATCCTGCTTATGGGATCTGCTAAGGTTGGCATTGTATTGCAGGCCAGACATATTTGGCTGGGGGGGATACCTATCCATGCCAGATGCATGTTGTTTGGGTCTCTCAAACCCATCAATGGTGCATGTGGACATATATGTTGTGGTTACATTCCCAGATACATCTACAGATGTATGTCCATATATATCTATAGTGATATACATGTGTTCACCTTTGACAGGGGGACATTCATTCCTTTGAATGGCACTTTCTGCAAACAGAAAGGACTAACCCGTCATTTCTTACTGCACCACAGTTAAGAAAACTGCAGTTCTACATGCACCTTCGCTGACACTCAAACTGCAAGTTGGAATACATATCGTACTGGCGGGGGCATGACTCCCTGCCCCCCCCCCCTCTGAGGGTTGGGCCTCCCACAACCCCCCTACTGTGATATACGAATTCCTAGTGTGCACATAGGCAATTAATCCCCATCTCCACTATAGTGGCATCCGCAACCAAAGTGACTAATCTGCAATGAGCGAATGCATTCTGACATTCGCACATTGCACATTCTATGCATGTATTGCAGGATTGTGCAACGTTGAGAACATACTTTAGGCCTACCAGCCTCCGGACACATGGACTTCTCCCTTTGAAATGTGAATCATATATATGCTGACACATATGCATTCCTAGTCTTGTCTATATGTGGACATGTGGATATATATATAAATATATATATATATATATATATATATATATATATATATATATATATATATATATCAATCATTGGTTGTATGCGTATCTATGTATATATGTATGTATTGGCTTTATATCTATATATATATATATATATATATATATATATATATATATAGTTATGTCTGTACCTATATATACATATATAGATATGTTATATCCATTCAATGATGAATATATATATATATATATATATATATATATATATATATATATATACATATATATATATATATATATATATATATATATATACACACATACATATACATACACACACACAAATACATCAACATGGTGGAATACATTCCCTGTACTGTTGTATACCTGGGCTGGATGATATGTATGTGGACACATCATGATTATGCATATCTGTCATGGCTTACTGGTAAATCACTTTGTGTATGATGTGCAGGGTCCTGGTTACGAGAACTGCAGGACCTGTTTATTTTACTGCTGGGCAGAAAACACAAACCTGCTTACAACTGCTTTACGGTGCCTTAATCACTCTCTATCCAACGGGATGTGTTCTGGCCAGCAACAAATTAAACAATTCTGGCAAGGCTCAAACCAAGGACCCTGCACACCCTAGACAAACCAATGTACCACTACATCATGACAGGTACACAGATATTTAATGTTTCAGAAAAATATCAGCCAATCCTGTCATGCAACAGTGCAGAGAATGTTTACCAACATCTAGATGTCTGCATGTGTAACTACAGTGCAACCTTAACAGACACAACATACCCATATAAGTACAGATACACATGCATTCAAATATATATGTTGTTTTACTACCTCTATATACATATATATCGCTATCTATGCACATATACCTATACATCTGTTAGCAGGTAAATATATCTATATAGGTACATATGGCCATACATCTGTGGATAGCAATTGCAGATTGACAAATACACCAATGTCCACATGCACCGTTAATGGGGTTGAGAGGCCCCACACGCTATACGTCTTGTACGAATAAGCATCCCCCCACAGCCAAACACCTACGCCCTGCAACACACTACCAAGTACAGTCCGCCTCCCACAGGACATGTAATATGTGGAAGCCGTCGACGTCCCCAGAATACAGATACACATACACATATATGCTGATACAGATATACATAGATATAAGTGTGTGTGTGTGTGTATACATATATATATATATATATATATATATATATATATATATATATATATATATATATATATATATATATATATATATATATATATATATATATTTATATATATATATATATATATACACACACACACATATATATACACATGTGACTACACATACACACGCAGATATATCTACAGTCAGATACGTATGTAGGAGGTGCACACAATATGGAACAGCCAGTATGCCTACAGTTAACACCTGAACAAGTGGACACTGTATGGGCTAAACATACAAATGTCAATCATTGCCTACAGCATATACCCATAGAAAGGTCATAGTAAAGACACCACACACAGAAATGGGACTCCTTTAATTGTGTACCACAACAGTCCTATATGCCATATCATATAGCTGTTCAAATACTGACAACCATATAAACGGAGTACTGCAACTGTGACATAGTTACACTTATACAGTAGTCTGGTAAGGTTCACAACTGCTGCAGTCCAAGCCAAGCCCTTCAGAATGTACAATAGTGCCGACAGACTGGGCCACAGGGTACCACACAACCAACAGTATGTACTGCAAATGTGTAGTTCAGCAGCCTCTAACTACACTCTGTACAATCTCCGTAGGAGGTAAAGATGTTTTGTGATCCAATGGGTTGTACCCGGAACATATCGAGACATAACGCACAGAACAGTCTGTATTGCAGGGGGCAGTAGGCTTGCAGTACCCCAAATCATGTTAGTAGTTGCAATATAGGTGGAGTATATGATACTGTATATCCACATACCTTGTGGCAGCTCACCCCTGATACCCCCACATTTGTAACAGCCTAGGTCATTTATGGTGCTCCCCACCTGAACTCAATAATACAAGACCATATACCACTGTTACATACACACTGGCCTCTGCAGTGCATAAGGGCGCACATGTGTTCTGTAGGTGATGCCCTCACATATATGGCCCCAGCCCCAGTGTATGTGCGGGGGATACAACAGCAGTGTACTAATGGCAGCAATTACAGTGTGATATACTCACAGCCCACTACAGAACAACCCCCAACAGCATGACATATGTGCAGAGCTTGGTATGTAGACAGGGACAGAGGCTGGAACACAGGCATATATGTGGAACACTGTTGCCATACACTAAGCAATGTGGTGGTGTTTACAGAATAGTCTGCAACATACCCTTAGTCAGGGAATTGAGGTTAGATATAGACATGGATGTAGCCATGTACCGGTAGCATGCAACACACACACTGCCAGTGTCATATCTGACACAGGGCTTGTGTGGTGGACGGACAACACATGATATGCATACCTCTGCCCAGCATGAGGTAGGCCCACATTAGTGACCTATGCAGATAGACTGCATTCCAAGGTACACTAGTATGTGTACACACACACCCTGTAACACCAGTATTATGCGAAGCATTACACAACTCTACCCACAATCTGTCTGTAGTTCCTGAACCTCTTACAAATGTGTCCGCTCTGAGTGTGCATGTTCTCTGCTGCCTTATCACTGATGCCCGCAAACAGGACGGATGTCCGTCACACAGGAAATGTGAAGGTACCACGGCCACATACTATAGGGATTTATAGTGGATGCTTGCCATGACAGTGGTAATTCAATGTAGTACACATGTGTCATTATATACATATGGCTATCTGGATAGGTATATGTACATATATTTCCACCATATGTCCTGGACATGGAGTGTAGCCGTACCCCAGCCCCTACAGTCCCAATGTCATAGTGCAAGGAGATGTCCGGTACGTATAACAGGTATAGTACTAGACTGTTGCTAATGTCACTGGGATTTTCTTCACAGACATGGTGTGTGTGGATGCTGAAATCTGCTTATAACATGTGTGCCATTGGCTACTGACAGACATCCTATGGACATCACTGTAAAGTACCGCTGCTAGCATGTAATGCCCCTGTGGAGTGCAGCAGAGATATTGGCCACTTTATATGGAACTTCGGACACACCCTGTGCAGTCCTGAGGTATACACATATTCCCTTAGTGCACCACATGTGTACCAGGCCTGACAACATAGATGTAGACAGCCATGTAAATGGGTATAACACATAACGACTGGTATACATTTGGCACCATAGGTGTTGGAGTCACTCACTCCTATCTGGCCTGACACATAATGACTGCTGGTACAGGGGTGCCATGGACACATACTACCCACTAGATATTGACATACATCTGTACAGCATCCCACTGGTCTGTCTGACATAGATGACGTTTAAGGGAGGCCCAGCAGCAGTACATCTGGCAAGTATCTGCACATGACATCACACTGGTTAAGTATCTTACCCTGTGTTGTGACATGGCTCATACAACAATGCACTGTGCAGGCTACAGGAAGACTGGCTCAACACTGGCCTACACCTTGCATGGGGGAATGCACACGTACTTGCATATATAGTAGGCTCAAGAGCCATGCCACAGCACATGGTAAGATACACCTGTGTGATAGTGCATTACTACAACCAATGTGAACACAGCCACATATGGTAGGCTAGCATAATATTACAGTATATGGACTATCTGTTCTACACCATCCTCATATGTGCCAGTCACAGAATGTCCCTACATATACTGGGCTGCTACACAGTTTGGTCTGATGGCTGTGTTGTGGGACATGTGTGTGTATGGCCCTACAAACGTGTACGGCGAAATGGTACCATAGAGTGCGGCAGCATGTAACATATGACAGAAGGGGAGCTAGGACAATGACATCTACCACAGTCTGTACACAGGCTAAAGTACATATTAACAATACACACACTGCCAACATTCACCATCACTACACAGACCTCAGTACTGTACAAACATCCACAGAATGTTCAGCTTATGTCATGAAATATAACCCCTACTGTACATGACATGTGTAGCAATCTGATATATCACTGGCTTATCATCAGATATGATGACACTATTTATGGCGTACAGCACATATGCACCGGGCCAGTATAGACATGTTGCTGTGATAACCTTGTATAGTGTCCATTGTAACAGTGTTTGTTGCAACATATGTCCTATGAGGGATATGACGTCAGTAACTGTCACAGCCTTCACCATCTATAGACTGCAATCCTCACACTACCGTCTGCATTTCACATAGAGATGCACTGTGGAAAACACATGAAACCATAGGTACAACACTGTCCAGTCTGCAGATGACCCTGCAGATGGGGATTCCTAATATACATGGACCTGACATGGCAGGTATTACATGTACGACAGGCATATCCAGACAAACCCTATTAAACCAACATTACTCCAAATGCGGTATAGCAGCACTTACAGTCTGTAGTCAGGTCAGGCACATCCCTCTCCTGGTTGTTGCCCTCTTTCCACAGTGTATGTTGTTGGAAATAAATCCCCAATCCATCCGAGATGCTGTGTACCAAACAACACATCTAGTTCCTGCTCACAGTGACTGAAAAGGACCAACACCACCATGATGTTCCTAGGTATTGGAATGTGTTTCTATGCAATTGGCTATGGGATTGTTACCACAGCTCTTCCACATGCAATCAGCTAGGGGAGGGTTACAATTTGTGCAGAGGCCATCAGCTGATCATGAGCATCACATAAAATACACATGCTACTGCCTAAGCAAGGCAGTTGTGGGTCTCCACATCCACCAGAGAGGGAGTGGGGGAGGCAGACAGAGACAAATACATGTCAGGGAGAGGTGGGAGTTTAAAACGGAAGCATGTTTGTGTCACACCCCTATCAGCATAGGGTATCACACCTACAACAACTATGTAGTGCTATCACAGTTCAATGCAGTTATTGGACGCACCACATGGGTTACCTGATGTGGAGCACTCAGAACATATATGTGAGGGTGAGTGACATCTGCAACAGGAATACAGTACATATATGGTAGGTGTCATACACGTGCCTGTCTGCATGAACAGGTGCCAGCGTCAACACAAGCACACACACAGGGATGCACACACATTGACACACTTGGCAGGGCCAGGAGTGCAACTCATCACTAGTGGGATTGCCACAACATATCAATGTGCAGGTATCACAGGCACCACATGGGTCATACGGAGGCCGTATGGGCAAAGAGTACGAGGAGATGTCACACATCAGACAGCATGCTTCAGTATGCCCTGGGGGGTTGTAGTGAGTATGGATGTGGACATACGCACCATACAACATGCACACACCAACACACAGGGTGCCAGTTCTGACATGCATGGGTACATGTCTACATGGGTGTGTGGTGGTCAACTGTGCCAGCAGGCTGTACAAGGGTAGGCGATGGGTATACCTTGGCATCAGGCCATATGACAACAGTCTGTATTGTGGCTCAGGCCTGTAGTTACTGCATTTGCCCGCACAGGTGGGTACTGCATTCCCCCATCCAGTCACCTGGGTGTCTATTGTGTGTGGCCAATGCTGTACACCACATGCCATATATGTGTTCCTTAGTCCATGACATGGATGGTGTTTGGGATGTGCACACCTCCCACATGCATGTAGAGTGACATGTGGAACTGTACCTGGGGTGTCTGGCCCATGTTGTGAACAAAGATGATCATCGGATGTGCCAGTCTTGCCCACCTGTGGCAGGAACTGGTACTGGCCAGCGGGTTTACCCTTCACGTACATTGATGGCATGCCAACAGCATTCCCTGATGTCAGTGTCATCTGTCCATACAGGACATGTTGTCAAGCATGGTATGTCCATTGTGAGTCGCAGGTGTCCATTGGGGAACATGGTAGAGGTGCACTGTCCGCATGTACATGCATATTGGACAGATGGGCAGGGTGACATGCCCTTTGTAACCCACTGCTATCACTGCATAGCTACTATCAGTGGCCAATATGCAGTGTACTACCCATGTATTGGCTGCTGCCTAGGCATGTGTGTTCATATGACACATGGGTTGAGTGTGTGCTCTGGGTAACTGTGGGGTTGATAACTTGGATTGTCTGGCCTTGATGTCACATGTATGGGTATGGCTTTGCACCCCAGCCTCCCAGCTAATTTACATCTGTTATCCTTGTATGGTTGACATTGTGATATATAGTAGGGCCACCATAAAATAAATTAGCAAAACCCCCTCCACAATGCCCACAGTTGACACACACTCACCTCTACACAGGATACGGGTTACAAACTCTCACACACAGACACAGACACACACACACACACACCTGTCATGTCTGGGAGTAGAACCCCTACCTAACTACTTTATTACACTACTCAGTTATAGTACGCACCACAGACATTACTGGAGTACTACTTCCCTACAGGTGTATTTCACAGTGAATGACATCAGCAGGATTACCAAAGTAGGGCATTTCAACTGTACTGCAAGTGACTAGCCTAAAATGCATTGCTCCCTACACAGACAGTGAGACACACACAAAACATCCACAACTGACATGTGTGGGTACAGAACCCCTGGTCAAGGTCTATACCACACTACAGCATGGGGCTGTTATGGGATGCACCACAGCGATTGCTAGAGACATCCTTCCCCAAAGGTGTACTGCACATTGAATGACATCAGCAGGTTTACCAAAGTAGGGCATTTCAACTGTACTGCAAGTGACTAGCCTAAAATGCATAGCTCCCTACACAGACAGTGAAACACGCACATAACTTCCACAACTGACATGTGTGGGTACAGAACCCCTGATCAAGGTCTATATCACACTACAGCATAGAGCTGTTACAGGCTGCACCACAGGGATTACTAAAGAACTTTCTCCCAAAAGATTTACTTCACAATGAATGACATCAGCAGGACTGGCAATGTAGGGCATTTGAAATGTACTGCGAGTGAGTAGACTATGATGCATTGCTCCATACACAGACATTGTAACAAACACAAAAAATCCAGAACTGCCATGGGTGGAGATGGAACCCTACCACAGGTCTTCACCACACTACAGCAGTACGCAGTTACAGGACACCCTACAGAGATTACTGAGCTACGACTTTCCCACATGTGTATTTCTAGGTGTGTGACATCAGCAGCCTTGCCAAAGTCGAGTATGTGTATTGTACGGGGTGTGAGTGGCCTAAAAAGCATTGTTCTCTACTCAGTCAGATATACACACACAGATTCACACACCAACACACACACCAACACACCAACCAACACACCAACCAACACACACACACAGTTGCCAGGTCTGGGGTTAGAACACCTAGCTCACTACTTTATCACACTACAGCAGTACGCAGTTACAAGGTGCGCTACGGAGATTACTGGGCTATGATTTCCCCAGAGGTGTATTTCTAGGTGAGTGACATCAGCAGCCTTGCCAAAATCGAGTATGTGTATTATACGGGTTGTGAGTGGCCTAAAAAGCATTGCTCTCTATGCAGTCAGACACACACACACACACACACACACACGCACGCAAGCACACACACACATTCACATGTGTGCACACATTCACACACACACACACACACACACACACACACACACACACACACACACACACACACACTTGCCAAGTCTGGGGTTAGAATACCTACCTATTTTATCACACTACAGCAGTACGCAGTTACAAGACATGCTATGGAAATTACTGGGCTATGATTTCCCCAGAGGTGTATTTCTAGGTGGGTGACATCTGCAGCCTTACCAATGTTGTGTATATGAACTGTACTGAGTGTGAGTAGCCTAGAAAGCATTTCTCTATACACAGGCAGAGACCGAGACATGCACACATACACACACACAGTTGCTATGTCTGGGGTTAGGACTACTACCCAAATAGTTTATCAGTACAGCAGTACACAGTTATGGGACGCGCCATGGGGATTACTGAGCTACAGCTCCCCCAAAGGTGTATTTCACACTGGATGACCTAAGCAGGCTTGTCATGATACTGCTATGGGGAGGGTGGTGTGTGCATGGGCCGTAACCCATTCATGTTGGGGTTGACATGCCACATGCGGGCACACACAGGGTCATATGCCACAGGTACGTGTATACAGCTACTAGGTGACATCTTCCTTGTACAGTCATGTTGCACAGCTGGCACGTGCAACACGCCGTCATGCTGACAGATACTGGTGGCTAGTATCTGCAGTGAGTGACACCTGCACCTCATGTGTTTGGGGCCCTATGGCTGTGTGCTGTGTGGGTCAGGCCCAGATGTCGCCTTGTCACGGTCACCCTCTTCAACACATCTATGTCCGTCTACCTTTGGCTTATTATAGTGTGCTGTCCTTACATAGATGTCTGTATTCCTATCCACTGTGTGTGCAAGGCAGGAGTGGTGCATACTGACATGTGTCTGCACTGAGAGCTGCAACTGCCAGATATGTCTGGTCCACTGCTGTTTGCTGACATGGCCTTCTTGTGTTTGTGTGTGAGCATGTACAGTATGGGCTTTCAGTATGTTGTTGACTGACATTGCCTTCATTCTTCTAAGTGTGTGAGCATGCCCAGTATGGCCATCTATAT
Source organism: Protopterus annectens (assembly GCF_019279795.1). NCBI lineage: Eukaryota > Metazoa > Chordata > Ceratodontiformes > Protopteridae > Protopterus > Protopterus annectens. The sequence continues at coordinate 110,015,847 of NC_056731.1, read as the reverse complement.
TGCATGTGTGGATCAAGTCCAGGTGGTTTGTACTGCAGTGCTGACCTTTGTGCTGTACACCGACAGGTAGCATGCTGTGTCTGCAGGGTATACATCAGTCATTTTGGCATTGAATGTTGCTACATTTCTGCTTAGCAGGGGGGGGGACACCAAACTGTTCTGTTTCTACATTTCTACACAGGGGTGGGGGGACACACACCTGACTGTTACTATAAGTGTACATAGGACGGTGGGGCACACCTTACACTTTTACACAGTTGCTAGTACTTTACTGGTATGTCAGGTACACCATTTCAGTCTGTAGTCTTACCTATCGTGCTGGCTAGAGACATACCAGTGTACTACAGTTTGTAGCTTTCACTATCTACATATTAGTTTCTGACTTCCTAGCCTTCACAACTGACGTCCAACTGGCTGGCCTGCTGTAGTCTGTCTGTGTAGGGCTGGGGTAGGGGTTACCCATGGGGCTCATTCAGAGGCCACAGTACAGCATTTGTTTGTGTTTGTCTACACCTATCCTGCTGGCTGTGACTGTTGTTGGGTATGTGCCCCCCCCCCCCCGATTGGCACGTGTGAGTCACTTACTTTGTGGGTGTCCCAGTACTGAGGGTGGTGATGCAGGGCTGCTTAATGTTGGATGCACATAGTACACTCCCTATACATGGTTGAGCACAGGTAGTGTCATGTTTGGCATTCCTTTTACTGTATGTGCGAGTCGGAGAGAGGTGTCATTCCCTGGGTCCCTATTGTGTCAGTGCATGTGCTACGCATTGCCTCTTTGCCAAGGCCAGGGCATACTGGGCATGCCTCCTTCTGCCTACTGGAGCAGGCACAGGTTGGTCCTCCTCTTAGTACCTCTGTACCTGTGTAGGCCTTGGCATTGGTGGGGGGCGGTGTGGCCGTGCCCCGTGCTGTTCCTGCTGCAGCTGTTTCTGCATGATCGTATTGTGTACCATGGCACATACAAGGACAATTTGGGTACATGTAGTTGGTTAGTACTGCAAGCCTCCACCGGATGTGTCCAGGCACCGGAACAGTGACTTGAGCTTAACACACGCTCTATTATGATTTGTATTTGTGCGTCATTATGAAGTTCTTGTTCGGATGTGTGTGCATTTCTGATGGGTGTCATCAGCCATGGCTCCAGTGCGTTTCCAGCATCCCCCACTAGGTGACCGTGTGTGATGTCCCCATTGGCAAATGTCTGGTACAGCCGCGTCAGATGTGGGAATTGTGGTAGCTTCCAGGGCAGCCAGCACACACATTCATTATTATGCCCTGGGCATCGCACACGACCTGGCAGTTGATGGAGGGGAAGCCATTTTGGTTGATGTAGACCCTACCTCGCTCATCTGGTGGTGCTTTAATGTCTATGTGCGTGCAGTCTATTGCATCCACTACCTCAGGGTATTCCACTATCTGGTGGAAGAGATGCATATTGCTGGCCAACGCCTCATGGGTGATGGGGAAATATACATGCTCGCTGACATGGCATCCATGATGCCTGTGAAATCCCCATCATATCCCCAGTTGGCCTTTGAAGGGTACCTGTAGCTAGTATTCTTACACCTACACATACCTTGGTATCCATTGGGATGGGTTCCCCTCTGTTAGTTTTGTGTGTGAGGCATGGCTGGCACAGCTCAACAATTTGCTGTAGGAGGTTCCTGTCCAGCTTATAGCACTCCACTATCTCCACTATCTCCTTGGTAGGTTACCCTGGGTCTGTACACTCTTCTTCGTCTCCAAATTGTGGGTTGCTCCGCAGCATTAACATCCTCACCACCCTCAGCCTCTTGCACATGCTGGTTTATGATAGCAAAAGCAGCCCCTAGAAATTTTTCTCTTGTTTTGTAAAATTTCCCCGTCTGCATGCACCAGTGGTGCAGAGTTTTTGGGAAAGGTGTTTGCATAGTTTATAGTGATGTGCTGTGCTGGGCTGGGCTGCTGCCTGTGTAATTGGCTGATTCTGATACATTTCACCTGTCAGCTAAGCTAGTTGTCCTTGATTACCTTCCTACTGCTGTTTTCCCTTCTCATTGCCTCCCTGTTTAAGCCCGTGTATGCGCCGTGCAAACAGAGTGCTCATATGTGCACAGAGCTGCTTTTTCCTGGTTTAACTTCCTTTTTCTTCCTGTAGAACCTGGTGCTCTCACCCACTTACACTTTGTAAAATGTGCTAGGCAGGTTTGGACACACCCCCTAGCTTGGTTGTGCTAACTTAGGAGCAATCTCGAGCCACAGGTCTCCAATCCACTTACAGTATGCCTGACACACACTCCCATGATGTCACATATATCCTAGTCTTGCACCGAGCTATTTATACTCTTACACTCTTGGGACCTGCCTGACACCCTGGGAAAATCTGGGAGTCACTAACCTTTCCCTCATTTGCATAGGATTGCCTACTAATGCATAGTTACATGTCCCACACTGAGCCTCCCCCTTAGCAACCACTATTCACTGGCCAAGTTGTCTTTTGCCTGGCATTGACTTGCATGGCAGAATACTGATTTTTTTTTTAGAATGCTCATTTTCAGTTTATTTTACTATTTTCCCCCTGATCCTGTTTGCACGCCGCTGTCCTATGCTTACACAGCCGAGATCGGTGAAAAAAATTAAAAGTTGTTTTGCTTATTTTTTTTTTACGGTTTGCAATACCAATGGCCTTCTACTTGGCCATTGGCATGCTTCTTCAATAATATGTAGCCTTTATTTGGAACCGTCATAGCTCTGTTTTGTAATTTGCAGAAATGTACTTGGTTAGTAACAGAGTACATTTCTGCAGATTGCACTTGTCTTGCACGGACTATTGCAAGCTTCCTGGATTGCACTATCACCTCATTTGCATGGATTTCTCCAGCAGATGAGGTGATTTGCATATCAGGGCTTAGCCTGTGCAAGAGTAGTGCTGGAGCTCTCGTGCATGCCCCTGCCGGCTGTTCCTGGATCGCACGGCAGACATATTGCCTGCGGGAGCTACTGCACTCATCTTGCACTATGTGCAGGCTTTTGAGAATCCGGGGGCATATCTAACAAAGATTAAAAGGATTTTCATAAAGCTGAAATAGTTCAAGCATCTTTGAAATTAAAGCACCTGTAAAGATTGGAAACTATATATGCTTCCTACGATAATTTACACAAATAAGCCACTATAATTTTAGTTAAAGAATAATAATTGATAACCTAATGCTTCTTCCATGGTAATTTAAATAGCTTTATTAATTGTAAAATTTAGCAAATATAATCCTTATAATAATCAATCAGAATAAAATCTGATGATTACATTTTCAATACTCTCAAGAAAGGGCATTTTGTTTTAACTAATGTACTTCTAATTGCCTTATAAACCTCTTTTTCCTGAATAATGAATAATTTATATTGATTACATTAAGACTTGCATAGGCCACTATAAATTTAGAAATCTCAGGCAATGTTAAACCACCTTGATCTTTTGAGGCAGTTGCAAAAGACCAAGGAGTTGTAGGGGATCTTCCCCTTCACAAAAACTTAGTAATTATTTTCTTTATCAGGAAGATCCAATCTTTTTATTTTTTGGTGGGTATCAAAATATTTTCCAGAGGGAGGATAATTAATGGTAATACTGACATCTTAATAGTATTAAGTGTTATGGAAATTCCTAGAAACTTCACCTTCAACCTCTAACAGCAAGAAATCTGGACAAAGCCATATATAATAGAGGCCCAAAAATAGGGATATTTTTTAAATACTGCTCTTACAAACTTAGAAAGTTGACAGAATTACAGATTTTATATCAGCATGATTTTTTTTAAGAATACGAAGTCTGAAACTCAAATGTCTATTATTTTTTTATTTCAATCCTCAATGATTTTCCAGAAACTAACATTTTATGAGGAGCAGACCAAAATAATGAGGAAAAATCTGGACAGTTGAGAGATGTGGGAATATTATAATTAACACCTATATCAGTTTATCATATAAAATGAATCTCTCTGATTTGTTATAAATTATTACATACATGATTATATATCCAATGTATATCTCATGCCTTCTTAACTGTATTCACTACATGTTCTATCTGAATATTATACTCTGATAATATAAGCAGCAAATCATCCGGATCTGCTAAAATCTTAAATTCTTTGGAATTTATCTTAGGGTGCCCTATTATAGCTTGTATTTGACATAATAAAGGGTTTATTGCTAAAGCAAGATAATGGGCATTCTTATCTTACTCTGGCTGTTAATGAAAAAATAAGTTATTTAATCACCATAACGTTCCATCTGTATTGCCATCTTCATTTATCCTCAACATATGGCAGATGGCATAGTGGTGCATTGATAGCGTTGTTGTCTCACAGCAAGAGGTTCTCTGGTTCGATTCTCGGCTAGGTGCGCCTTCTGTGCCGAGTCTGCATGTCCTCCCTGCATTCGTGTAGGTTTTCTCAGAGTACTCCAGTTTCCTCCCACATTACAAAGATGTGCGTCTCCCCGGGCCTCTGCTGAAAATTGGCTTTGTTCCAAGTTGGACTTTCTCAGTAAACAAATAATAAAATAATTGAAAAAAATATATATACATATATATATATATATATATATATATATATATATATATATATATATATGGGTTCAGTCCTGAGCACTGGAACTAACTCAGCCGTTACTACAGCTGGCGGAAGCCAAACAGTCGCGAGCCTCACCCTTATCCACAATGCGCCTTTCCCTGTTACCTCAGATTGAGTTTGCAGAAAGACGGACAGAGTGATAGAAACCCAAAAACTTTCATAGAGTCCATATCTGGAATCATATAATTGAAGTGGCATATATCCATTGTCTGAACAACCAAAAACTTAAGGGCAGGGGGAAGGAGGGTGAGGAGTTGAGGATAAATGAAAATGGACAACACAGATGGAATGCTATGGTTAGTACATAATTTCTTCATCTGATGTTGTCAATTTTCATTTTATCCTCAAAATATAGGACAGAGTCCCCATCTACCTTAGGCATTGGGTGGACTTAAGGAAGAATATTCCTGAGCACCACAGAACCAAATGACACTCTTCCCCTGGAGACCAAATCCAATTTGTAATGGGTAATAAAGGTATGAGGAGTAGCTCAAGTGGCTGCTACACAAATGTCATCCATAGAAGCTGTAGATTGACAAACTGCTGAAGTAGCTATTGCTCTTGTAGAATGAGCATTTAAAGGCCTAGGCAAATTAATTTTCTTTTTATTATAGACATAAGAAATGCAATCTTTGAGCCATCTGGCTAGTTTCACTTAGTTCACTGGTTGGTCAAGTCTTGTAGGTGAAAACGACACAAATGGTTGGATTGTTTTTTTGTTTTATATTCTCAGTTTTGTGAAAACAGAAGTGCAATTGTCTGTGAACATCTAATAAATGTAAGCAGTATTCACCTTTGTTAGCAAAATTGGGAAAAAATACTGGTAAATGAATAGTCTGATATTGGTCTCTGACACTACCCTAGGCAAAAAAGAATTGGTTCTCATGACACTCTATCTTTGTAGAAAATCATATAGGGAGGTTTACATGATAAGATTTGTATTTCTGAAATGCCTCTGGCAGAAGCTGTTGCTACTAGAATATAGTTTTCCCAGATAAAAACTTTAGATCACATTCAGCTGATGGTTCAAAAGGAGACTGAACGGTTTGGAACACTAAGTTCAGATCCCATGGTGGAGTAGGATCTTTGTAAGTTGGTTTTAGCAAGAATGTTCCTTTTAAGAAGGCTTTGCAAAGTTTATGAGAAGCCAGGGAGGAGTTTTTAAAATTATTATGGAAATTAGAAATGGCTGCTAATTGAACTTTGCTGGTAGAATAGGAAGCACCTGCCTTGAAAAGTGTAGCTAAAAATTCTAGGATTTTATCAATGCATGCTGAAAGTGGATCAATATTGTCACGAGTCCAAAGGGTAAACCTCTTCCATTTACTAGCATAGAGTTTAGAGGTAACTGGCTTATGAAAATAAGAGTATATGACGTACCAGGGAGGAGGGAGGAGAGAGGAGGCCTGGCGATTAATGAACTGGAGATACCAAGCTTTCAGCTTGAGGTTTACAATGTTCGGATGGATCCAGAATCCAAGGCTGTTGAATTAGATAAGGCCAAGGGAAACCAGATTTGTTGAGGCCAATAAGGTGCAATGAGGATCACTTTGCTCTTCAATCTGATTTATTTCTGTAGAAATTTCAGGATAATAGGAATTGGGGGAAAGGCATACAGCAGTCGGGGGGGGGGGGGCAAACATGGAGAACAGCATCTCTTGGTGACTCCCCCAGAGGGGGGATCAGGGCAGAGTAGCTGCTGCACTTGTTGTTTAGGGGAAAGTAAACAAGTCACAGCAAGGCTGGCTACACTGACAGAAAATCCTCTCTGTCACTTTTGGACTGACGGACCACTCGTGAGGCAGAAGAATATACCTGCTTAGTTTGTCTGCTGTCACAATGGAACTCCCCAGAATGTGCATTGCTATCAGAAACTCAGGGCTTCTCGACAAATGGGATAGGATTTACTTCCTCTCTGTTTGTTGTTGTACCAAACTACTGACATATTGTCCATTTGAGTCACAATTGATCCTGAAGGAAGAGCAGCCTGAAAGGCTTGCAAGGCTAAAAGCACTGACCTTTGCTCCAGTCAACTGATATGCAAGTTGTCCTCTGTGGGAGACCAAGTCTCTTGGGCAGTCTTGCCCAAATAATGCCCCCCACCCCATATGGGAGGCATCCGTGGTCACTATGGCTTGGGGTTGTGATGGGACAAAGGGACAGCCTAGAAGAATGTCTTCAGAATGTATCTACTAAGCTACATTCTTTTTTTGCAGCAATAGGTGATCAAAATCAGATCCGACATGGGTTGGTGTAACATTGAAAATTGGGACATTAGTAATTATTGCAGTATCCTTATGTGGCATCTTGCTAAGGGAATTAGAGTTATAGCTGCAGCCATGGAGTCCAGTGCTTGAAGGACTAGGCAAGCAGTTCCTTCTTTTTTGCTGACAAATTTCTGCACCTGAACTCTAACCATCTGCAATCTCACAGAGGGAAGAGAAGCTATGGAAGTTTGAGTATTTAGAAGGGCTCCTATGAACTCTAAATTCTGGGTTGGGGTTAATTTCAATTTTTCGTAATTTACAGTTATTCCTATGCAACAGCCAACATGGAGTACATGGTCTCTTGCTTCTATCAACTGATGCCTAGTCAGAGCAGTAATGAGCCAATCATCTAGCTATGGAAACACATGGAATCCCTACAGTCTCAAGTGAGCTGCTACTACTGCCATACACTTGGTGAACACTCTGGGGGCTGTGATGAGACCAAAGGGCAGAATTCTGAATTGAAAGTGACTGGCTCCCAGCTGGAAGTGAAGGAATTTTCTGGATCAGTTGTCCACCTTTATATGGTAGTAAGCATCCTGAAGATCTACTGAGCACATCCAATCGTCTTTTCCCAAAAATGGAAGAATGTACCGTGACCATCCTAAACTTGGTTTGGCAAACTGATTTTTTCAGTACACTTAGATTCAAAACTGGTCTCCAGTCCCCTGTCTTCTTTGGCACTACAAAGAATCTTGAGTAAATTCCAGACTCTTGCTGGTCTGTTGGGACTTCTTGGATGACTCTTTTTCCTAGCAGTTTTTGGATTTTTAGAAAGTACAGTTTTGTACCTACCATAAATGTAGATGTTCGAGTGTATATACTGCTGCAGTCATCGCACTTGGTTATCCTGCCATCAGGCGGTCCCGCAGTCGGCCGAATCCCAAAGTCTTGGTCTGGCGTCGGTCGTCGTCGCTTCTTCCCTGACGTCAGTGCGACAGAGGGATAAAAGAGGAAGCCAACGCCATTTTCTTCAGTTTTTCTTGCCCCAGATGTCAGGTGCCCCCACCTAGGAAGGCAATACAAATAACTATGCAAAAATACCTTAGTAGATAAACAATAGTACTAGCTGTTAGCAAATACACCATATAGACATGCATCCAATAGATTGATGTACATGGAGTTATAACTAACACCCTGGTATGCAGAGGGGATGGTGGGAGGGTAACCTGGACTGCAGCAGTATATACACTCGAACATCTACATTTATGGTAGGTACAAAACTGTACTATGTTCATCGTGTTATACTGCTGCAGTCATCACACTTGGGTTGAATCCCAAAGCTATGGATGGGGGGCTGGTACTAAACTGGGTTAGGTGAAGCTAGGATGCCCTGCAGAACTGCAGTGGCAAAACCAGCTCTGTTTTTTTGAGTATAATGGAAGGTGGTAGTGCTTGGTAAAGGTGTGCACTGAACTCCAAAAGTAGCTGCCACCAGAATGTCCTTGGTTGGAACCCCCCTGAGAAAGGCTGCTGAGGTTGCTGTAGCCCTGGTAGAATGGGACCTAATATTAACAGGCACTGCTTTCTCACGGTGCGAGTAGCAAAAGCGGATACAATGTGCTATCCATTTGGAGATGGTCTGTTTTGAAATGGTCTTTCCTTGTGAACCTGCAGCATAGGATACAAAGAGTTGGTCAGTTTTTCTGAAGGTCTTTGTCTTATCCAAATAGTAACGTAGCTGTCTGTGAATGTCCAAAGAGTGAAGGAGTCTTTCTCCTTTATTCTGGGGGTTTGGATAAAAGGTGGGTAAATGAATGGTCTGATTCAAAGCCACACTGGATCCTACCTTTGGCATAAAGGTAGGGTTAGTTCATAAAGGGACTCTGTCCTGATGGAAAATGATGAAAGGTTCCACTGCCATAAGTGCCTGTAGTTCTGAGACTCTGCGTGCTGAGGTGATAGCCAGCAACAGAGCTGTTTTCCATGACAAGTATTGTAGTTCTGCTGAGAAGGCTGGTTCAAAAGGAGGCAGTGTTAATTTTTCTAAAACGAAGTTGAGGTCCCAAGCTGGCGTTGGGGGTTTTCTGGGGGGTCTTACATTCTTAGCCCCTCTGAGAAACTGCCTTAGTAAAGGGTGTGAGAATATGGGAGGATCAGTATTATATTGAGCTGAAATGGCTGAAGCATGGATCTTAATGGATGAGAAAGAAAGGCCTTTGTGTAGCATCTCAGTTAAGTATTGCAGTATTTGAGGAATGTTTGGTATCCAAGGATTTTGGCCTTTAGCCTGGTTCCATGCACAAAATCTTTTCCATTTGTCTGAGTAAGTTTTTCTGGTGCTGGGCCTCCTGGCCTCCAAAATGACATTCAGGACATTCTTTGAGAGAAGTGTTGACTGATAATTCAAGGTATTCTCCATGCAGCTAAATTTAAAGTCCTGAGCTGACTGTGAAGGATCAGAAAGTTTTGCTGAGTCAACAGAAGTGGGAGTTGAGGTAAGATCCATAGAGGGCTGTGAGTCAAGGTCCTTAGTAATGGGTACCAGTGCTGACGTGGCCAGTCCGGAGCAATGAGGATCATTTGTGGTCTCTCTGATCTGACTTTCAGTAATACCTTGGTCAAGAAAGGTAGTGGTGGGAAGGCACAGACTGTCAATGCTGTCCAACTGAATGATAGGGCGTCCACTTTACAGGCTAGGGAATGATAAGTCCTTGTGCAAAATTTCTGTAGTTGGCAATTGTTGGGGGAGGCAAATAGATCTATGTCTGGGCGTCCCCACCTTTGAGTAATCATTGAAAATACTTGTGGGTGTGGTCTCCACTCGTGAGGATCTGCCAAATTTCTGCTTAATTAGTCTGCCAATATGTTTTCCTTTCCTGGCAGGAATTGTGCTTGTAGTTGTACTTGGTAAGTCAATGCTGTGTTCCACAAGGTCATTGCCTGTCTGCATAAAGGGTAGGAGTGTGTTCCTCCCTGTTTGTTTATGTACTACATAACTGTGGTGTTGTCTGTCCTTATTAGTAGTTGTCCTGGATGCAAGAGGTCCTTGAAGGCTGTCAGTGCATTTTGCACAGCTAGCATCTCCTTTTGGTTGATGTGTAGATGCATTTGTTTTGCAGACCATTTGCCCTGTATGCACTGTCCTGTCATGTGTGCTCCCCAGGCGTAGTCTGAAGAATCTGTTGTCATAGTTTGGTTTGCTGGAGGTAAGACAAAAGGAAGACCCTTGTTTATTTGACATGCTTGAGCTCACCACAGGAACTCTTTCTGAAGGCAGGGAATGAGAGGTATACTTGTTTCGAGGCTGTGCCTGTGTTGAGTCCATACACTTTTCAGGTACCATTGTAATTTCCTCATATGCAGCTTTGCATGTGGAATTAGTTGAATGCAGGATGCCATGAACCCCAATGCCTGCAGGATTTTCCTTGCAGTGAGGTGGTAAAAGTTGCCATCTTTTTGAAGTATTGAGTCAGTTGTTTTTATTTGTCTGGCGTGAGATAAGCCATCTGGGCCGTTTGTATTTAAGCTGGCACCCAAGAATATTATGTCTTGTGAGGGTATTAGCTTTGACTTCTTTTTGTTTACTGTGTACCCTAGGCAACTTAGCAGCTTTGTTACAAATGCCAGATGCTGTAATAGAATGGCCTTGCTGTCCGCTTGGATCAGGCAGTCGTCCAGATATGGATACATTTGTATTCCTCGTTGTCTGCAGTATGCAATTACTGATGCCAGGCATTTCGTAAATACTCTGGGCGCAGTAGATAAGCCAAAGGGCAATGCGAAGAATTGATAATGCGTTGCACCTGCCAAAAATCTGAGGTATCTTCTGCAATCTTGTCTGATAGGGACATGCAGGTATGCCTCTTTGAGGTCCAACGTTACCAGCCAAGACTACTTGCCCAGCATGGGAAGAAGCTGCTGTAGTGTGAGCATTCAGAAATTGGGTACCTCCAGGTATGTGTTTAGAATTGAGAGGTCTAAAATGGGTCTCCAGGCTTTGTCCTTTCTTGGTACTAGAAATAGTCTTGAGTAAAAACCTTGACCTTGCTCCTTTGTAGGTACCTTCTGAATTGCTTTCATATCCATGAGATTTGAAATTTGCATTTGTGCCTCTGCCCATTGGTTTGGAGGCAGATTTGGCATGCCTCTCATCTGTGGTAAAGTGTGGAAATGAAATCTGTAGCCTCGGGTAATAATATCCAGAACCCATTTGTCCTTTGTTATGATGCGCCAATTTTGTGGAAATAGAGCCAGTTTTCCTCCTAAAGGTGCTGCCAGGGCAATTTTGCTTGGCAGGTGAAGAGGGAAGTCATTGTGTTTGTTTCCTGAAGGGTTGAGATCTTTCGTCTCCACCTCTTTGAGTTGTTGTATGCCATTGTCTAGGCCTAAAAGAACCTTGTGGCTGTCCTCTGCCCCTTGGGGGTCTGTACCTACCCCTTTGGGGTCTGTCTGATGCAGGAAAGGAACAGTTTTTTGATGGCCAGTTTCTGCTGAAACGAGGAGGTTGTACCTGTAAAAAATCTTTAACTGTCTGCATAGATTTTGCCTTTTCTTCCATTTTCTTTAAAACTTCCTCTGCTTTGACACCAAATAACACATCTTTCTGCAATGGAGCATCCAATAACTTTGCTTTGACATGTTCTGCTAAGGCTTGCTCTTTTAGCCAAGCATGTCTACGTATTACAGATCCTGTGACAGCTGCTCTACACGAGGCTTCCAATGAATCAAAACCACACTGTAAGGTATGCTTTCCCACCTGTTCTGCTGCATGCAGCAAATCCTGCATCTCTTTGAAATCAGGTTGATCTGTCTGAGGGATCATTTTCTGCTTTAACTGTGTAATCAAGTACTGCTGGTATTTTAGCATGTGGAATTGGCAGTTTAAGGCCCTCATAGCCAAAGTGGCAGACGTATACACTTTCTTCCCCCATCTTTCTAATGCTCTGGAATCTCTTTCAGAAGGTAGTGGATTCTTAGCAGTAGAGGCCTTAACCCCTTTGGGACCCTGGGAAATGGTTTCGGGGTCTTCAACAGGGCTTTTATATAGAAACTTATGAGAATCAGGAACTCGGTAGTATCTGTCTGGTTTAGCTGGTGCAGGAGGTAAGGAATCTGGGTTAAGACTAGATTTGGTGTAAACATCATCCAAAATGTCTAAAACTGGAGGAATTGCAAGAGGTCCATGCTGTGGAAGAAGAAGAAACTCACAGAGTCTTTTCTTAGAGTCAGAGTAATCTTGGCCTTCCCAGTGGAAGTGTTCCCTCATGGTGTGTAAAGTTTCCCCAAAAGAGTAGTCTTCAGGGGGGGGGGGGAGACAGAGGGAATGGACTCTTCAGCATCTGAGTCTTCATAAGGAGGGAAGGAATAATCCTGGTCCTCAGAGTTAGCTGAGGAAATGGATGCTTGGTCAGAGGAAGGATAATCTTCCTCCAGTCTAGGCCTTTTGTCAGGAGGGGGTTGTGAACCCCTGATGAGGGTAATTAAATCCCCAGCCAACTTAAGCATCTGTTTTTTAGGCATAGGGGCCTGTGGGGGGGGGGCTGTGGACCCGGTTTTCTAACTTTTAAGGGGGCTTTAAGTTTAGCATAAGACTTAATAGAGATAGTTGTCGGTTTGAAGACACCTTCAGAAACCGAAGGCCTGTCCAAAATCTCCGGATCACCGTCAGGGTTGGCGTCTGAGGGGTGAGATGGAACTGGCTCCTGAGGCCCAGCTGATTCGGTCTGGGAGGCTGTCAGAATTTCTAAATTAGTGGTAGTCAGGGGCTGCGTAGGCGCCTTGCTGAAAACCGGAGAACCGGCGGTAGGCCTTGCTGAGGCCTCGGTATCTGGTCTTGGCCTTGGTTGCCTATCCTTATCCTTGCGTTTTTTAATCATTGCTGATGTCGGTTGCTCCGACGACATGCTATAGTTAAATTTTATGCCAAAATAATGTCGGGCGAAATCTGCCCGACGCTTGATTGTACGTTTGTTGAACCTAGCACAAAACCGACAACCAGAGACGTCGTGGTCTGAGCCTAGGCAAGGAATACAATAAGAATGAAAATCCTTATGAGGTATTTGCTTCCCACAAGAAATTCAACTATTAACTTTGTCTGACATCGGTCTGAGGCAAGAAAAGTTTCCCCAACAGGGTACTTAGCTTTAGAGAAGACTTCGGGCTGAAATTCAATTTGAAAATCTCAGGAGCTAGCCGACCGGCACTTGCGAACTGCTTCTGCTTCGGGCACCGCGCGACAAGAAAGACTGAAGAAAATGGCATTGGCTGTCTCTTTTATCCCCCTGTCGCACTGACATCAGGGAAGAAGTCACGACAACCGACGCCGGACCAAGACTTTGGGATTCGGCCGACTGCGGGACCGCCTGACGGCAGGATAACCCAAGTGTGATGACTGCAGCAGTATAACACTATGAACATCTGCTTGTTCCCTCTGACTGGGTGGAACATTGGTGATTTTCTTGCATACGGGAAGAGGAAGAGAAAAGGGAATTGTATAACCTCTGGATATAATCCTCTGCCACCCAAGCATTCAATGTTATTTGTACCTAGGCATTTTGATGCAGGGGATAAGCATCCCCTGGTTGCCTCCAGAGGAAGACAATTGGACCTCCTTTCAGGACAGCTGGTAGTGTTTACCACAGAAAGAACCTCTGAAACCCTGACTTTGTTATTCACCTCAACCGCGGCAGTGGTGTCTTCCATTGAAGTTCCCCCTCTGCTCCTGGAGGAACTACCTCCATGTGTGTCCTAAAAAGGCCATCGGGACTTTTTGAAACACATTTTTCCACTGCTTCTCTGATTTCTAGAGAATGGTCACTGATGAGTGGAAAAATGTATGTCCACAGCACCAAGGGTCTTTCCATCTTTCTCACAACTGGATAAAGTTTCTCTAACCTTTAGACCAAACAGGAACAATCCATCAAAGGGTACACTGAAGAATGAAGACTTAAATGGCTCCGCAAAGTCACATAAGTGCATCCAATTGTGTCGCCTAATGGTAATGTCAGAACCCAATGCTCCAGTGGTCCCTTCGACTGCATAAGCGATGAGCCTCATCGATGAAACTGGACACAGACTCCAGGGTAGCCAACTGAGAAGCCACTTTTTCTTGGACGTCCACAGAAAAGGTTCCTGTGAGGGTATCCAATAACTCCTTGACCAGATCCCTCTGAAGTCTGGTAAAGTGTGCCAAGAAATTCAAGGACCTTAAATCAAAGGTCAATGAAGCACAGACCCACTTTTCAAACCTATTCCATCACCCGAGACTCTCTATTAGGTGGATCAATAGAGGAATTCTCCATGGCCAGTACTCCTTTTTGGTGGCTGCTGCCATAACCATGGCATCAACAGCTAACCCCGTGGCCCAGAAATGTTTGTCTTCAGGGAAGGACAGAATTTTGTCAGGTCTCCTGGGGATAGGTTCTATGATATCAGGGGCCTTCCATGTCCCTAAGAGATCAACTGAATGAGCTAATCAGTGGGTGGGGTCACCCAAGAGATAGATGGTTGACTGCCAAACTCCTGCAGGTACACTGACTCATTTGGAGAAGGATTTTGGGACTTCCGATTACCCCTCTGTTTTAATATTTACAGGATGTCTTCAAAGAAGATATCACGGGGTGACCTATGGGATCCCTCTCCTTCATCGAAGTTAGTGTCTTCAGTGATTGATTCCTCTGAGGAGTCTAAGTGCTTCTTCTTGCACCTTTTTCCTGAGGAACCTCCTCAATGGGATAATTTGGGGAGGTATCAGAAGAAGAGGGAATTCCCATCTGGAATACTGCGTTTCTGGCATCAAATGACCCAGTGGAGGTACGGTTGAATATCTGGGTAGAAGGAAGGCAAGGGTATCTGTTCCAAAGTGTAAGGTGCTGACTGGCTAACTGCTGCAGTCAAGGCCCTCTCCATAGCCTCAAAAGCTGGCCTACACAAAGAGGGAAGGGAGCACTGAACTGAGAAAGACTGCCTCGGAGCCATGGTCATTCCCTGCTCTGAGGAGCTGAACTGATCTGTGATGAGGCTCCAAGGTGACGAAAAGGCTCTGAAAAAATAAGAGTCAACTCTGGCCCCTCAGGATAGATGTTGCTCTGGGAGATCTCCAGTTCTGACTGAACTGAAGAACTCAGAGTGAGAATCAGGTCCAAAGACATGGACATCTTTGTGTCCGATACAGTCTGTGCTGGGAAACTGGGAGCAGAGGGCTCTAAAGCTTCAGCTGAAGATAGAGAAGGAAGTGTTGGAGGGGTAAAGGAAACTTCAGATCCTAAACCCATGGGGTCAGAGCCACAGGGGAACCTGTCAATCTTCTCATCCAGAATACCTCATTCACCAGTCTCTCCACATCATCTTTAGTTAGGCTTTTGGTGGAACGGAGAGACAAAATGGATGGTGATTTTGGTCTTTCCAGAAAGGATGAAGGTAGCCTACCTGGAAAAGGGTCAAATGAGGGACAGTATGAAGTTCTAGGTAGTGTCAACATGGAACACTTTCCCGATAGCTTACATGGTGCTGAAATGCTTGGCATGGAGGAAAGCGTCTGCACCGATAATTGTGATGCCGATGGGTCAAGATGCTTCTCACCAGAAACCTCTGGTGTCAATGACTTTGTCTTATCCGGTAGGTTCAGTTCCAGAGAAAGTGTAGGAACTGGTATATTTGGTACTATGTCTGTCGGTTCCAAAAAAAAACTGTAGGAACCGAAGACTTCAGCTTTTTTTGAAGATGGTGCCGAGGGAGAAGTTGGCACGGACACACTCTTTTTTCTTTCATTTCTGCAAGGATTTATCAGAAGAAAAAGGCAATGACACATCAGTTTTGCTTTTACCTTTATCAGAACCAGATATGGTCTCACTAAAAGCAGATGGGATACGGCCCTTCAAGATTAATTTATTTTCTCTCTCTACTAAAGCTCTGTGGCTAAAAGAATGGAATATAGAGCAGGTTTCTTGAAGATGGAGGGGGCCTAGACAGTACACACACAAGTGTGCATCACAAAAAGGTATCTTGTGCCCACATTTCTGGCATCTCAAACCCAGAAGGTGCTTTAAATTTATCAGCCATGGATTGCTCTAACAAAAAAAAAAAAAAAAAAAGGTAAGCAGGCCAGAAACACTCACACAAACACACATGCACTGAAGAAGAAGTAGAAGAGAAATTGCTATAAAACTACTTTTTTTTGGAAAATTTATTTATTTAATTTATTTATTTGAATTTGTTGACAGTGAGAGTCCACTGGGTCAGAGTTACCCATTTTCAGTGGAGGCCCGCGGAGAAAAGCTCCACGAGTAGTTACATTCATGGCAATAAATGTTCCATAATTTTTGAGAGTATATAGTCTTGAAAATACATACATAATAAGCCAGAGGCTTGCATGCATAACATTCTTTAAGAAGGACATACAGATATAGAATAGATTGGAAAGTACCATATCAAAATCAATTTATGACCTTTGAGCAGCTTTGGCAAAGGTAACTCATACTAGGTAGTAATTTCTTTGTCAAGGTTCAGCTTGAAATCTTTAAACATTTCAAGTAAGGGATGTACAGAGGTTACTAGTTGATTTAGGTAGCTGATTTAAAATAATTTGAGTAGTTATAGTGCATAGAGAATATAACTAATTAGCCCGAATAGCATTTGAGTATTTATAATGCATAATAGAATTAAATTTTTCTAGCTTGATGGAGAATAGAATACAAATAAGAGAACTGGATGTAGTAATGTGGGATAGTGTACTGGTCCTATATCTTTTTAAAGAGGGGTAAGGATTTAATAGTGGGGGGGGGGTGTTTAGGTAGGAGCATGAGAAGTGCATTCCCATTTGGAGAACAGATGAGAAGGCAGGATGGATTTGAAGTTGCTGTGGTTTGGTATACTGTGTAGTGGGGGGGGGGGGGGTAGAGCGTGTTCCATAGTTTGGCTATAGTGTAGGATAGTAGTAATTGGCCAGGGGGATGCGAGGGTTTGTGCACTTGTAGGAAGTTTTGGCTTTCGAATCTCAGGGAGCGGCTGGGTGTGTAGGGTATTAGGAATATGGCAAAAGAGGGGCATTCTGCAGGTTTGAAGATGAGTCTGTGAGCCGTTGTAAGTTGTAGGTATTTTAGGTAGTTGGGGAGTTCTAGCCATTTGAGGGTGTGTAGAGAGTGGCAGTGATGGGATGAGTTTTTAGAATTGGTTGCAAATTTGCAGATTTTATGGTAGCAGGATTAGAGTTTGGAAAGCAGGCCAAGTTGTAGATTGGATAATAGGGGAACACATTTTCTGGTAGCAGGATTCGAGTTTGGAATGCAGGCCAAGTTGTAGGTTGGAGAATAGGGGAGCACCGTACATGAGAGAGGGGAGAAGGAAGGTTGATGTGAGGGTTTGCCGGGTGGAGGGGCTGAGGTAGCAGTTGTGTCTGTAGAGGAGACCGATTTTTTGATGGGTTTTCTTGACTGCAGAGTAGATGTGGGAGTAGAATTTTAGGTTTTTATCAATGGTAATGCCAAGTAGCTTGGTACTGGGAACAATTTCTAGAGGGTGTTATTTTGGCTTTTAAGGGAGAATAGGTTTCTTTTGAATTGGGAGTTTTTGGTAGGAGTGAAAATCATTAGTTTTGTTTTGTTAGCGTTTAGGGCTAGGTGACTGGATTGCATACATGATTCTGTTTTGGAGAAGGCTATTTGGGTTGTAAGTAGAAGTTCGGAGGGGTAGGAGGCTGAGTAGATGATGGTGGAGTCATCTGCGTATTGGATAACTGAGGCATCAGGGATGGTGTGGTGGAAGGTGAAGATGAATATGTTAAAGAGGAGTGGGGCCCACTGGGGAACTCCTGTGGGTAAGAAAGGAGAGGATGACTCTTTCCATTGTGCAGCTTGTTGGTGCATGGATAAGTAGCTGGAGAACCAGGCTAAGGTTGAGGGAGAGAGGTGCAAGAATGAGAGCTGGGATAGGAGTAAAGAGTGGGAGATGGTGTCAAATTCCTTTGAGAGATCTAGAAACAGTAATGATACGTATTTGCCATTTTTGTGTGCTAGGTTGATGGTTTCAAGAAAGGATAGGAAGGCAGTCATGGTGCTGTGGCTGTGACGAAAGCAGTCTTGAGTAGGGGAGAGGAGTTTGTGTTGGGTTAGGTATGGCATGAGTTGTGAGTGGATAGATTTCTCTAGTATTGTAGAGAGAGGAGAGAGTATAGCTATGGGTCTGAAATTGGTTGCGTTTGTGTTTTTACCACCTTTATGGAGAGGGATAATGAATGCATGTCTCCAGATGGTTGGGGACATAGGATTCTTGTATGGATCTATTTATAAGAATAGATATGGGATAGGCTATAGTTTCAGCAGATAGTCTGAGGAAGGTTGGTGGTAGGTTGTCTGGTGCATTGCAACACGGTTTTAGCTTTAGGAGTAGTCTTTTTATTGTGCTCGTGGAGACTGGTCTATGGTTGAAAAGGGGAGTGGGAGGAGAGTGAGTGGGAGGTGAGTTGGAGGGGGTTAGGGAAGGAGGAGGACAATTTAGCTACGCAGTCTATAAAGAATGAGTTGAATTTTGTGGCAGTTTCAAGACTGGTAAGGTTAGGATCAGGGCATGAGTTTGCTTTACTACCGGGGTTAAGAATGGAGGAGATGGAATTCCAAAATTTTTTAGGGTTGGTTGAGTGCATGGACTGCAGTGTGCAGCAGTAGGTTTTGTGATCTTTTGTTATTAGTTTTTTGCTAGGTTACGTAATTGTTTAAATTCTAGAAGGTAGTTGGGGATTTTCTGTTTTTGGTACTGTTTCCACTTTTTGTCTCGTTGATACATAATACATTTAGTTTCATGGGACAGCCAGGGGCAGGGACTGGTTCTGATGTGTTTGGATCTGGGGGGGGGGGACTAGTTTATTTAGTAGGGTAAGGAAGGCTTGGTTGAAATAAGATACAGCACTGTCTAGTGGAAGGCTTTTTAGGGGTGACCAGTCAGTAATACTTAAGGCATTCTGAGAAGATTTTAGGGTTGAAGGAGGCTAGGTTGTGGGCTTGGGTGAATTGGTGGTGTTTTTCTATGTGAGAGGGTAGGTGGCCTACGAAGGGTGGTATGTGGTCCACTGAGGGGGTCTGGTACTATACCGGCATTTGTGGTAAGGTTGGGGTGTGCTGTCAATATCCAATCTATGATAGCACCAGAGGTACCATCTTTATTTGGCCTGGTAGGAAGGTTTATAAGTTGGGTGAAATTGTATAGATTGAATGAGATGGGGTATCAGAGTTAAAATAGGCCCAGCTAATATTCATGTCGCCAAGAAAATAGGTTTCATTTTCAATATTGGAGCTAAACCAAGAAAAGATGTCTTCTGGTGTTTTGGTAATATCTCCAGTTGGGACGTAGATGGAACAAATGCAAATAGATTTGAAGTTGTTAAGTTTTAAAAAGCCTACAGTCATTTTGGAATTGGCAAATGTTGGGATGGGGATGGTGTAGGGTGTAAAGTTAAGAGTGGAGGGGTAGATAATAGCTACACAACCTCCTTTTCTTTGAGGTCTATCATTACGTAAGATGTGGTAGCCTGGAGGGAGGATTTCATTGTCTTTGATGGAGGGTTTAAGCCAGGTCTCTGAGATCGCGGTTATATCAGGTTGATTGTGGGAGAGCCAGGCGTGGAGGTTGGGAATTTTACTTTTGAGGCTTTGCACATTAAGAGTGGTAAGGTGGATATATTTGGATTTTTGGGGTTTGGAAGCTTGGTTTGAGAGAGACAGCCTGGGGTTAGGGTGGATGTCACCTGAGAGTGAGATATGGAGGAGGAGTTGCCTGAGGAGGTGTAATGGGGATAATGAAGTAGGGCTGTGATGGGGGAGAGGTTTTTTGAGTTAGTACTTAGAATAGGTTGTGGGAAGGGTGGGGTGGGGAGTACAGTGAGTTTGAACAGAAAGGATGGGTTGGAAGGGTAGAGTTCAGGGGAGATCTGTGAATATGTGTGGGATTTATTTGGGAGGTCTGAGGTGGAGGCATGTGGGTTTTGAGGTAGCTGTGTTGGTGGGGAGTGTAAGTTGGGTAATATGGGATGGGGGGATTAGCAGGACAGTATTATAGTTTGTGAGGAAAAGGTAGGCATTGTTGTATGGGAGATTGGCTTGTGGTTGGAAGTGGGTGGAGTCTGAGGTTGTATGTGATTGGATTGGGTGTGAGTAGGGTGTGGTTTGGTTAGGTATAAATGTAGATGTAGTAGGGGTGGGTGGGAATTGGGGGCAGGGGAGCGGAGTGAGCCTGAAGGGCGAACGGAGTGGGTAGAGCTAAGCAGGAGTGAAATTCTCAAAAAAGAGAATCAGTAAAGATGGCCCCTGGAGGTGGAAAGGTGCAGCTGGGCAGCTTGGTAAGTGAGACAATCCAGGAACAAACAGGGGAAAGTAGGCTTGGGGACAGATATTTACTGAAAGAGTTACAAATACAAAAGGAATTGCTTTACATGAATGGTAGTCAAAAAGAGTTATGCTGCCACCTAGTGGTGAAAATTGGTACAATAATGTAGTTACAGAGAGAGGCAAGAGTAAATGCTGGAAAGCAAGGGGCTGGGGGAGACTGCAGGCTGCAGTAGGCTTGCTACTGTGCATGCTGCGATTAAAGGACAGATTCTGAATGCTCTGGCAGAGATAGGGATTATAATTCTAACATACACACTGCAGTCTTTTTCTTTACTTAGTTTTAGGTCTGGGCGCAAGACAACGCTCCGAGAGCAGTGCTGCAGATTTCCATGGTGGAGGTAGTCTTCTTATAAGGAGGGATTCCCTTGTTCTAAAGTTTTTGGATGGGGAGAACCCAAGGGCAAACAAGTCCTTTTCTTTACTTAGTTTTAGGTCTGGGTGGAAGACAATGCTCTGAGAGCTGCACTGCAAATTTCCAGGGTGGAGGTAGTCTTCTTATAAGGAGGGATTCCCTTGTTCTAAAGCTTTTGGATGGGGAGAACCTGAGGGTAAACAGCCTTACAGCAGGACCTTCTGAGTGGGAACTGGGCAGGGATTTAAAAAGGAGTCAGGAAAGTTACACAAGGGAAAAGACCATCAACAATGATAGTCGGAAATACGAACATACTACAGAGTAAAGAGACAAAAATTATGGAAAAGTTCAGAAGAGGTTCAAAATTTTATAAGATAAGGTAAGAGAGACTGAAAGAGACTACTGAATACTCGGAAAGCAAGGAGAAAAAATAAACTTTTACTTAGCTTGCTTGAGAGTAAAGGCAGCCACATCTGACACAAAAAAGTGGCAAACAAGATCGGAGGTAACAGGAACAGCAGCACTGTGGATAAGGGTTAGGCTTGAAAGTTTTTGGTTTCCACGAGTTGTAGAAACATCCAAGTTGGTTCCGATGCTCAGAACCAAACCCATATGTTGAGGATAAAATGAAAATTGACATCATCAGATCCTTTGGTAGGCTTTAGTTATTTATTTTTGCATAAGCTTCAGATTGAGCAAATAAATTCTGTATAACATTTATTAAGGGAGTTGGAATTTCATAATCATTTAGAACCTCCCAGATATAATTCCTCTTCAAATTTTCAAAAGCTTTTGAAGCATCAAGATTAACCAGATCAATTTATTTTGGCTGTTGATCATCTTTAGTATCCATCCATCCACAACCTCTTTTCCCCATTTCTGCACATGGGGTTGGGGTGTCACGTCAACCGCGACAATCATCTACAGCCAAGGTTTACACTGCCAGGTGGTTAGTGCTGCAGTGGTAGTTCTTCCACACCACACACAGTGTGTCCAATTCACTTATTGTATGTTTTTGGAATGTGGGAGGAAACTGGAACACCCAAAGGAAACCCACGTGAACACAGGGATGACATGCAGCCTTCAGTAAAGAAGGGACCCTAGTTGCGAATTGAACTGAAGAACCTCTTGTTGTGAGGCTACAATGCTAATTCTGCTCTATTTGTATTTGGACAAAAACCATACTAACAAAAATGTAAAACCACAATCAAAATTGACAGTATTTTATAGCATTTACTGTCTTCACTATAATTTTGTAATCCATGTTTAATAACAAGATGGATCTGTAATGTTCACATTTTGGTCCATCTTGTATCAAAACATTGCAGCTACAGCCATAGACTTGGACTTTACCCAATTGGGAATCATCAAGAAGTCTATTATTTCATGCAAATAGGGAGCTGCTACTTCTACAAATCTTTGATAAAATTCAGCTATATAACCATTTGAACCTTGGCTTTATTTTTCTTTGAATTAACATTTGAATTTTTATGTTTTCCAAAGTAATTATCAAGTCTATTGTTGCAAAAGATAGTTTAGTTTTTTCTTAATTCTGTCTCTTAAATCATATAAATTCAAAGACCATTTTTGGTTATAATTTTTTTTTAATAATTATATCATCTGCCATTTCATTTTGGTCTGTAACTCTAGTGCTACCTTAGGATTCAAGGTACAAAATTCATTTTATTTTGTTTTGTTTTTTAGTTCTACAATGGGATGCCAAAACCTTACCAACTTTATATTGATGTAAATACATTTCTTTAAATTTAATATGTGATTTATTTATATCAATTTTTAATTGATTTAATTTTTGTAGTTTCTTTCCAAGCTAGCAAATACTTATAATTAATTGGTAATGATTGATTCAAAGTCTTAATCTGATTTTCCAAATCCTTAATTCTTGCTTTCCCTCTTTTATATATTTCACATTAAATGATTTAACAGAGGAATATACACCAGCTTTAAAGTATCCCATTTAGTATTTATAGACAACACAGCACTAAAGTTCACTTTCCAATGTATTCAACACAGTATTGAACATCGAGCTAATTTGACAATATTTTCCTTTGACTAAGCATATAAATTCAAGCTGCTTTGGAATACTTACAGACAGCGATTAATGATCTGAACAAAACACAATCTGGTTCTGAAAACATTATTAAATAGACATCCAGAGAGACAAAAAGCATTTATTTTTTAACACAGTTTTGCTGAATGTGAAATCTACACAATTTTTTTCAAAAAAGGATTAACTATTTTCCAACCTTCAATAAGGCTTTCTTTAGTCAAAAAATCATTCACTAGAGCTAAACTCTTCTTATAAGACTGTGACTTAAGACGTAAAGATCTGTCTAACTCTAGATTTAAAACTGCATTCCAATTGCCCCACAAAATAAATTTTGCAGATCATTTAACAGAGCTTCTAAAAACAAATGATATTCCTGAAAGGGAGCTTAAATATTTCATAGTGTTGCTTTAGTATAACCAACAGAGAGTCATACAAGAAAGTACAGTTGCATAAAATCTTACTATTACAGTAGATGTCCTTCTCTTCACTGCTGTAGCATTCTTTACAATGAGATACCCTGCCAAGGGCAGCCTGATGTCCAGCAAGTATACCAAAACCTTTGTCATACATATGCTCCCTATGCACAGAGTAGGATATAAAGGTGATGTCTGGATGTACCATCCTCAGAACTGAAAAGCCCCAGTGGGAATGACAGTCCAAGGATAAAAGTAGGTAACAAGCACATCCAGATGGCAAAAGGACTGGGGGAGGATGGAGAAAGCAAATACTGCAGTAGTGAAGAGAAGGACATCTACTGGTATTGTAAGATTTTACCCAACTGCACTATGTCCTTCTATATCATCTTGCAGTATTCTTTACAATAGGGAGAGTACAAAAGCTCAAGAAGAAAACAGAGGAGGAAAGGCCAGCAGAGCCCTATAGGAAGCCATGAGAATGGTCCTGGCAAAGCCAGCTCTGCCCCTAGAAATAACATCCAACTTATAGTGCTTAGCAAAGGTATGTACAGAAGTCCAAGTTGCTGCCTCAAGAATAGAATTAGCATCCAAACTCTTGAAAAAAAAGCATCAGAAGAAGCCACAGCCCTAGTGGAATGAGCCCTAACAGAAAAAGGAAGGCTCTTCCCATGAAAGGAATAGCAAAAAGAAATGACTTTAGAAATCCAAGAGGAAATGGTTTGCTTGGAAACAGCCAAATCTAAAGATCTAGGTTGAAAACAAACAAAAAGTTGTTCAGACTTATAAAAAGCTTTAGTCTTGTCCAAATAATACATGAGTTGTCTATGCAAATCCAGGGTGTGCAAAACCTTACCACTAGCAAACTGCAGAGAAGGGAAAAAGTGGGCAAATGAATGGACCGATTAAGCAGCAGCTCATTAACCACCTTGGGCATAAAATAATTAGTATGAAGGGACACTTTATCCTTATGGAAAACTAAAAATGGAGGAACAGCTATAAGGGCTTGCAGATTAGACACCATCCAGCAGAAGAAGGGCCAAAAGAAGAACAGTCTTCCAAGAACAATACTGTAAGGAAGTTGAAACAGCAGACTCAAAAGGAGACTGAGTCAATTTTTCTAAAACAACATTAAGGTCCCAGGAAGGAGAGATAGGCTTCCTGGAAGGCTAATGTAAAGGATGTCTTTATGAAACTGCCTCAAATCTAGAGGCTAAAGGGGGAGTCAAAGGCATACAAGCAGAGATAGCAGACAGGTGGCCTTAAAAGAAGATGGTGTTCAGACTGGCAGCAAAGAAGTTCTGAGGATGGCACGTCCGGACATCACCTTCTTTCCCTACGTCATGCAAGGGGGATCGTGTGTGATGTATGGCATACCCTTTACAACCAAAAGGCTTTGTTATATTGTGCGGACATCGGACTGCCCTTGGCGGGGGATCCCTATTGTAAAGAATACTGCAACAGTGATATGGAAGGACATTAATTCTCCCTTTAATACCCAAATACAACTTATCTATGGAAAATAAGCAATTATTCTTAATAATAATTCAACTCCCACCCATTTTTCAGATCCACAATTACTAATAATCTCTCCAGTCCAAGTAAAGTTAGATTTAACATAGTCACATAATGCTAAATTCCAATGTGTTTCTTGAAGTAGGAACACATTTTTAACTCTATTCCTTATAAGAATTAGTACTTGACACAATTTAGAAAAATTGTGGGTACCATTTATTTTCCAACAAGCAATTTTTAATAACATTAAAACTTAAAAGAAAATTAAATCTTTAGTTTGAAAGAAATCTAATTGATAGATATTGACCCCACAACACTCATGTTAAAGAAGACAAATGTAAAAGAGCACAATATGAATACAAAAAAGTCCTCTTATTCCAATAAAAGAAACTATGTTCAAACTTTTTCAAACCTTAGAAAAACAAGCAAGGGGGAGAAAAAGCATGCTACATAGATCTTCATAACAGTCCTAACACTTTTAACTTGTGCGCAGCTTCTATTTCGGATTCAAACAAATTTTTACATATTTCCAGAAGATCTTTAATTTTGCATGTTACAAAACGGTAGTTTTGACATCCTTCTTCTATAATAAAGATCTAAGTTCAGCGAACTTCTTCCTTTTTCTCACCATCTTATATGGAAGGTCAGCAAAAATGCGATTCTACTATTTTGGTAAGAAAAAGGTCTTCTTCCTTATAGCAGCAGCCAAGATTCTTTTCCTGTCTTTAGTTTTACAAAATTTCACAATAGCAGCTCTGGGATTATTAGTCTTCATGAATTTCCTGATTCCTTCTTGCCACTCTATGGGTCCAAATCAAGTTAAATTTTGGTGTCGTAGTCAAGCTCTAATAATAACTTGAAAAGATCTTCAACAATTCTTTCTAACCCTGAGTATCACAGTTTTCTGGAAAACCAAACATTTTAATTTTTTTTTCTTTCTACCACTTACTTCAAAGTCTAACAACGTTTTTTTTTTTTTAATTTGTTCTTTTTCCACTTGAGAAATGTTACCTTTCATCTGCTCATGCTCAGAATTAAGGGAAGCTACTTTGTCTTCCAGCATCTTTTATTTGTTCTGCCAGAATGGCATTCTGGTTACACATCTGTGTAATTTTTGTCTGAATCTGCATGTTTTGTTTAACCTCTGTCTTTAGGGTAGTCAATTTTTCAAAAATTGAATTTATCTTTTCCAAAAATACTTGCAAGATGCTCTTATCACTATATAATTTTTCACGTGTACATTGTTGTGACATTGCATTTTTGTTTGGTACTGTTTGAGAGGCTATAGCACAAGTTCTATTACAACCAAAGACTTCATTACTCAATTCAGAGTCTGTTTGTACCTTACCTGGGCATACCATTCCAGTAAAACTCACAGCGACCTCACCAAGTGAAGGAGACTTGTTGCTTTTATCTGTTCTACTGCTTGCTATTGTCTGGTGTGCAACAGAACATTCCATCGATGCATCTTCATTCAGACAGTGAAACAAAGACCGAATATTTTTCAGAGCCAGTACAGCCAGTATTTTAGACTTTGGAATCGTCCCTTTAATGTTGTAGTCTTTACTCCTGTCATATGTTTTTTCATCCTATGAAAGCCTCATAACATTAACTTTCAAAATAATCCACCCGCATTTGCTCCTAAGCACAGTAAAGTGTATTATATCACACACACCCTTGTTGCTATGCCCGTCTCCACAATATTACAACAGATCTGTTCTCCAGTTCAATTAATATTTATTTACTTAATGAAATTTGTTTAACAGGAAAGTCCAACTGGGCAAAAAGGTACCCATTTTCAGTGGCGGACCGGGAGAAAAGCTCTTTTATCAATAGAAAGAAATACAAATACTCACAAAAAATATTTAGATAAAGATATTACGGAAACATACAAATGATATACCAAAATAAATATAAAAATATGGCAATAAAATTAAAAAGTCAGATAATGCACAAAAACTTCAAAGATACTGAACACTGTTTAGATAGAACGTTTGGAGAATTACACATTATATAACTTAAAAAAACACACAACTGGACTAAATTGCTTTCTGCAAGGAGGCTTGTGCTCTCTTCATACCCCCACACCTGTACACATTAAATATACCAACTCTGGAACATTTCTGACTTACAAACAAAGGAAACCATTTGCTTTCCAGTAAAAACAAGTAAGCTTAAGCCCTCTAACCCAAGACAGTAAAACCTCAGTGAGAGTATGTTTAGAAACCAAGGGTGTAGTGGTGGAATAACCGCAGACAACAATACAATTTGGTTCAAGTCCAAATAATTCACAGGTACAATAAACTGTGAAAGTGTACTTGCAATAATTAAGAGTGAGAAGTGCAAACAGCTCCAAAGGCAAATTTCTACCATAATGTGATATTTTCAACAGCTTTTCAGTCATCAGAAAAGTTAACCACCTTCATCCAAAGGTTTTCCGTTTAGAAAATACTGTACAACTACTTTTGTCAAAGCCACTTCAAAACTAATCATTATTCCCTTTCTCTTCCTTTTTCCCATTTTTCTACACAGGTCAGAGGTTGGGTCAACTGTCGCCATCTTTCTCAATTCAAGGTCACTCTTCTACCTTCTTCAATGTTCACACCTGACTGTCGCAGGTCTTATCTCACACAATCCAATGATCTTTTTGCTGGACACCCTCATTTCCTCTTACCTTCTTCCACTCTCTCGCACATATTCTTCACTAGATTGTCTTCTGCTTTCTGGCACATGTACCTGCACCACCATAATCTGTTATCTTGGACCGATTCTGCAAATGGTGCTACTTTAGCTTCTGCTATGATGTCCACATTCCTTTGTCTACCCCACAGTAAACATCCCACCACCTGCCTCAAGACACTTACCTCCATAAACTTTACTTTCCTCAACTACTTTGCCTTCATTGCCCAGGTTTATGTACCATATGGTAGAACTAGTCACATCACTGTTTTGTGCAACTTACTTTTCAGCTTCTTTGGCTTTCATCTGTCACACACTACCACACACACTCTATGGCAGTTAGCTGCTGGTTCGAGCTTTGATCTCCTTAACCACCCCTCCCAAACACTTGAATCTGTTGATATGTTTCACTAATTTCCCTTCTCAGTTTTCAGCTTCTTCTGATTTTTCTCCTATTTGCTGCCATAACAACTGTCTTGCTTGTACTCAGTTTCATCCCAGCAAATGTTAGGGGAATGAAATGCAAAACTAAAGTTCTTGTTCATAGTCTACATTTAATGCCACATCATTTGCATACAGCAGCTTTGTTGATCTGTTCCCTCCAACCTGTCTGCTAATGTAGCCCAACACCCCTATGAACTGCAGTGGGCTCAGAGTTGAACACTGAGGCACACCCATGCCCACTGGAACCCTTGTGCGAGTCCCCACACTGTGAGTGGCACTGGATCCCTGTAAATAGCCTGCATTAATTCTTTTAAAAATTCCAGGACATTGAACCATCAAAGGACTGCTAAAATCAGCTGTCTTGGGACTTTGCTATATGCTTTCTCCCAAATTTAGGAATGCCCAATTGGACTCTTTCCTCATCCCTAGCGTCTTCTCAACTGTCCCACTGCAAACATAAGGTTGGTTGTGCTGCATCCTGATCTGAATTTGAACTGCTCTTCTCACACCTTACCTTCTGTTAATCTGTGTATTGTTTACCAATCTTCTTCTCCGGCATTTTTATGCAGTGTGACTAGAGTTTGATACCTCTATACTGCCCACAGTTGTGAATATCTCCTTTGTTCTTGTACACACTGGCATTAGAATGTTTAATCTCCAGTCATCTGGAATATGGTCTTCTCTCTTCACTGCTACATGTAACCCTCTGCAGCCATTTCTCCCACAAATCACCTAACATCTTGATCATATCTGCTGTGAGCTCACCTGATCCTGCTGCGCTCCCCAAGTTCATTTTCCTCGGCGCTGTTCTTACTGCTTCTAGGGTGGTTTATTCTTCCTCTTTTATTGTAGGTTGCATCCATAGTACAGCTTCTGTGGGGTTTTCTTCATTCAGGAGCTACTGAAAGTACTCCTTCCATCTACCTTTGATGCCTAGTGGACTGGTAAGTAGGGTGAGGCTGGCATACCCTATGAAGGATGTCTGATGACTATCTTCTCTCTCTCTCTCTGTCTTTTCCATGTAACCTGATAAGTTTTTTTGTGCAGTCTGTTGAGTCACCTTCCAGAAGCTGGCAGAGTGCCTCTGATTTTTTTTTACATTTGCAACTGCTCTCTTAGCCTATTTGTTAACCAACCAGTATTCCTTCTTAGCCTGGTCCGTCTCTTCTATCTCCCACTTTTTCCTGTACTTCTTGGACGTCTGCATTCTACCAACAACCTTCATTATGTACCTTATTTCCATACTTGGTTCGGCCTCATATCTGTTCTGCAGTCTTCACATATGTTGTTTTGAGATATTGCCTTTTTTCCTTCAACTCTGCCTATTTCCCCTTCTTCCCAAGGTCATAGAGCCCTGAATATGTCATTGAACTCTTGTGCTTTCACTCTGATCAACTTCCAAGTCTTTAGTCTAGTCTGTGTTTAACTTACAGTCTTGTCTGACTACTGCTTGCAGCTGACTGTAGCCAACAGTGATTTAGGCTGTGGGTGAATGTTTCTCTGAGGGGGAATTTGCAATCTCTGATTCTACTCCAGTGCCCTTTCCTTACCAAGAGGAAGTTTACTTGAGTAACCTACTGGTCACTCGTGTGATCTTGTGACCCTCTCTTGTTGATCCATACAATAGCCACCATCAAGCCATTTGCCAGACAGAAGTCTAGCATGGCCTCTCCTTCTTTGTTCCTGTTGCCCCACCCATGTGGAGCCAAGCAGTCATTATATCATTTTCTGTCTGTTCAGATATAAGTAATCAGATACCCCCAATTACCAATGTCATCTCATGCTGTCCTGCTTTATCTAGAAGGTCTTGCATCTGCTGCCTGAATGCACTCTTCCTCACTATCACAACCCTGCTGTGGGGCACAGGCTGAGATTATGAATAGTGCCCTATGTTTACACTGGAGTCTGATTGTTTTGAGTGTACAACTAATTCTGAAGACATCTCTCACTGTCTTCTGAAGACTCCTTCACCACAACTTCCACACCACTTCTGATCTGCCCTCACCCAGCAGTACACCCTGGATACTAAGCCAAGTGTCTTTACTGCACTGTTCTTCCATCTTGTCTCTTGGATACACAAGATTTACAGTCTCCTTCTTACCATTACATCATCCATTTCCAAGTTGCATCATGTTAGTGAAGCTATATTACATTACAGCTGAGTGTGCCTCCAGGCATTTCTGCAGTTAACTCCTACTGACACCTATTGGCATCAAATATTGCTTGTTCATATTTGCATTAATAATCCCAAAACCGTGCTGCACACAAGGTATCAGAAAGTTTCAACTTAAAGCATACATGATAGCAAACACAATTGTATTGATATTTGACCTCTGTCTAATGCAGACAGAGATACTGAACATTGTTTGTATACTGTTTATTTGTACTGTAATAATTTTCATATTTCTCTAAACATCTCACCGTTCAGGTAACACAGACAGAGCTGCATAGCCTCATATGAAAGCTCACAGCTGTATGAAGAAAATTCTGCTGGCAGTACGTGTTTTGCTTGAATAGTTACAGAGATGATATCAGATGTTAATATAACATTACAAAATTAATATTCACTTCCTTTTTTGACTCATAAAATCTAGTTTAAAGCATTGAACTGAATGAATGCCAGCAATGTAAAGATTAATTTATCATGAATAGTTTTCCATTTACAGTTTTCTAGTAACACTTATGGTTCTGGAGATATAAATATTTGTTTGAACTGTAGGGTGATAACTTCATTTTTTTAAGGCTCAAGCCACAACTGGGAATTAAAGATACAACTCAAAAGAGCTGTACTGAAGGGAATGAGTTAAGTGTGGCAATCCTTAATTCAGGTTTGGAAATTTGACTGGTTTTATGTCTTGCTTTCACTCAACAGAGCTATCCCAGGAAACCCAATCTGGACAAATGGACACCGACCAGCCAGTAACTTACTGACTCAGGGCTTCTGGTCTTTATGGCAGTCACATGCTGGCAACTGAGGCATTCAGTCCCCTCCCACTGTTAAGCATGGGTCTATGGCATAGGTGGGAGTAGGCCAGGTCCTCAACCCACTTAAAACCAGCAAATACTCATGTCCATTTTTGGCAACATTAGTCAATGTGACAAAGCATCTAGGGACAATTATTATACAATTCAACACTACTACCTCTAATCAAACACCTTGGTTGAGTGTAAATAGCTATGGAGAGCAAGGCTGTCCCTCTCTTTATAGGCGTACCTCTGCCATTGCTGACTTTGGAAAAAAGGCTGTTAGAAGCAGTATCCTTCACTTCTAAAAACTCAGAGAGCATTTGAAATGACTGGAAGCAGGTTGTGCTCTTTTAAGACGAGAGTAGCTGTGGCAATAACCAGAAATTATGTTCATAATATCTGTGTTTGTACAAATAACAAATGTTTTTTCAGTTAGTAATTTTCCAATACCAAATTTATCTTTTTAAGGGTCATGGGGAACCAGAGTCTATCCTAACAATGAACATAAAAGCAAGGATAGGGTGTTAGTCCATCAAAGGATGTGAGCAATCATGTACACATACCCACATAAACACAAACACATACACACATTCTGGCAAATTTGAAACACTCCAAAATACTGCTACAGGTCCGGAAAGCAATGATATTCAGCAGAAAAGCCGGTCAGTCCTTCAGTAAACTTTATTTCATTAAAAATAAGCGTTTTCATTCACTTAAACCATATGTGAATGTTTTCAGAGTCTTCACCCACATAACAGTTCTGTTTAAAAGGACTCTAGTACAAGGATGCAATCATTACATCACTTCCTCAAGTGTCTTAAAGGTCCAGACACCCTTTTCTTCGAAACATTTTTTTAAAACATTTTAAATATAAAACAAAGACATGTACAAGATCAAACTACCTTATTATTTAAATAACTTTTTTAACTCCAAAGGTAGTTAACACTTACTTAAAATATTACCTATCTAGTCAAAGCTTTTAATGCTAAACTAGGTTTCATACTGCAGCAGTCATTCAGCCCAGGATAAAATAAGAATTAAAATAGGCATTAAAAATCTGTTGCCATACTAACTCTTTCTTTTGCAAATAAAGTTCCCAAGGCCCTCCTCTCACCTTTACTGGGACATGATCAATGAACAAATATTTAAAAAAAATTATACTCATTCATATTCACATGTTTAGCTAAGGCGTTAGATAAATTCATTTTTTAATACTATAGTCATGTTCATAGATACGGTCTCTAAGTTTCCGCTCAGACTGGCTTTTCTGCTGAATGTCATTGCTTTCCGGACCTGTAGCAGTATTTTGGATTATTTTGCAGTTTGTGCCGTGAAAGCAGAAGTTTGTGGAAATCTAAAACACTGCCAGTGTGCCTATCTGTATGTTTTTGAGATATGGAAGGAAACTAGACACTTTTAACACAACCCAACAAAATGGGGGGTGGGGTGACTGACATGGAAACCCCACAAAGGTGACAACCTAGGTTATTTCAATATGTACTAAAATCTTCTTTCGGAAAGTTCCCTCCTCATCCTGTCATCCAAATAAACAATAAATACCCCATGACACAAAATCAGTTTTCATGATAGGGGAAATTAGGTGTAACATTTCAAAAATACTTTACTGTTACATGAAAAAAATAATTTTTTACTGCAAGTAAATCAAGTGCATTGTATCTAATGTTTCTGTAAATGAGTTTGAGAAACAGTATGAGCAACAATGATAACCAAGAATCTGTAGAGAAAAGCATTAATAAACCCAACTACAAGAATCAAACATCAATTAATGTAAATTTAATAAGCATATACCATGTTTAAAGAGTGCATACGATGCCTTACCTGATCCTCAGCTCGCACTGTTAAGGTGTCCTGGTTCAGCAAATGTGTTACACGTTTCATATCCAATTGCAAGAATTCATCTGTTTTATAGACTTCGGTGAAATGTTGATAGATAAAATTATCTGCAGTTGCCTTCAGATCGACACAGTCAAGGCATTCTGCCAATACACTTATACCTACAAAACAAGTATAGGACTGAAACCACAAAACTATTATCTTTTGGACTGTGAAATCTAATGAAGTTTAAAATAATTTCAGTGCATGGTCATTCAGTGAGAAACATACCTCTAAATGGGTATGCAGTACTGGTCAACCAATATATGTGTATGTGCTGGCAAAGGGAGTTATAGGTAGAACACTACAAAAATGTGAAAACGTGCAGCAGAAATGTGATAGAGATGGACGAGAAAGTACAGTCAAGCTAAATACATACTTTAATAGTAGATCTTTGGAGAAGAGGTTATTGTAACAGTAGAGCATTATCCTTAGGATTTACCCACCTTCTGATTTTACAAGGCTGTGTTTCTTTTGCCAGTGAAGGCTAATGCCGGACCTCCTCATTCAAAAGAAGCAACAGGTGGCAGAAGACCCTCATACAAACCAGTGCTGGCATTCTTTTTAGTTCTTCAAGTATAAGCAATTCTGTGAAAGAGTACTTGTGCTACATAAATTCAGTAATAAGTAAAAAAAAATAAATATAACAATAATGCAAATTAATCGTTATTAGAAACCTCATAAAACACTATATATTTTAAAGACAAGCAAATATACTATAAGGTACACGAGGGAGGGAAGTTTTACTGCTATAGTAACCTCCCCTCAGAAATCTAATACTGTAAACATCTTACACAAAAATATCATGTTCTTTGAGGAGAGTAGCTTTAACTGTACATTTGGGTAGAATTCAACATAGCACTTATCGACCCGTGGCAAATGGATAGTTACTGCATATCCCCAGTAGTACAACCATGGCAAAACTTGCTCCACCTCTAGACTGAGCAGACTTGTAGTATTTGTTTAAACTGTGGATAATATTGTTGCTTTTACAGACAACTTGTACACAGACTTTTAAAACCTGCGGAAGCATATGTTCTAGCAGTGTCTAGCAAAGGTCTACTACATTTGTCATAATAAAAGATAAAAAAAATAGGACAGCAATTTCAGCAAGGTTTACTTTGAAACAAGAAGGGCTTTCCTTTCATTTCCGGAGGAGACAAATAGTTGATTATCTTCTTTTTCCTGATGGAAATGAGTTTCTCCAGTGTAAAATCTTAGTTGTATGAGCATATTTAGTTGATATTCCCCTTCATTTTGACAGCCTGAATAGAAGCATATCAGCTGAATGGACTGGTTGAGAAAAACGACAGAAATTACTCTAAGCCAGAAAGAATGAAAGAAAGAAGCAAAGTACAGTTGTGTATGGAAACATACATAACAATTACTGTTTGAGTGATTACGATTGCAGCAGCCTAAGTAATATGGATTATATCCTGCAAGGGGTATAAAACCCGGCCAGCTTCTAAAGCTGATTCCATTTAACTCTTGCCCTCTTTGCCTCTCAGACTTTATGAATATTCTGTATGACTGTTATTCTCATTTAAGGATCTGCATGGAAAATCCTCCTCTCTCTCTCTCTCATTCTTGAATTTCTCCCTGCTTCATCGTCATCCCTTTCTATTTTTGAATTATAACCTTCTGCTTGTATTATGTATATGAGCCTTAACTGTGCAGCTCTAAAATAATCCCTTCAAATCAGGTAATCTTAAAAAACATTTTGCTCTATTGGAAGTATGGACTTATCCCACTTAACATTTGACCTCTTCCCCTCCCAGAAAAATTCCTTCAGCTCATTAATTATTGTTCACAATTTCTCTGGTTGATAAAAAACGTGCCTGACCCGTATATGAAATTAAAAGGACTAAAAACATTTTTACTGCTTGAATCTTACTACCCATATCCATAAAGAAGAACTTCCAGTCTGTCATTTGTTGTATTGTCTTTTGCTTAGTCTCTTCTCACATATCATACCTCTCAACTGTACAGATTTTCCCAGAATGTCCAAATTTATCCTCATATTTTTGGACCATTTTTCATAAAACATTGTAGTTTTCTGGCAAATCATTGGCACATCATTAAAGACTGAAGTCAAAAAATAATGACAGACATTTGAGTTTCAGACTTCATATATATATATATATATATATATATATATATATATATATATATATAGGTTAGTATTAGGCTAACTGCCCTGAAGAGCCATTTTAAACCTAGCCAATTATCCCTTGTGAGACTCAAACCCTGCACTTTGTGTTTGTAAGGCACACATATTACCCATTAGGCCACCCTCCCAACCCAAAATGCCAACACAAAATCTGCTATTCTACAAAATTTCTAAGTTTGTAAGAGCATTATTTAAAAATTGTCCCTATTTTTGGGCCTTTGTCCCCCCATGATTTATGGCTTTGTCCAGATTTCTTGCACTAAGAGGTTGTGAGGTATGACATCCTTAGCTGCCATAACAGAAGCCTTTTTAATCCATACTCCTAAACACTTCATCTTACTGTGTCCCTATAAATATGGGAATCACAATTAATGGCTATAGCCTTTGATTTATCTTCATTAATTTTACATCATGAAAGACTTGATACAAAATGTTCCACAACAATGAGATGTCCTTTTTTGGATCTACCCTGTACAAAATAATATAATTTGCAAATAAAGCCAACATTTCTTGACTACCACACTAAATTATATCCTCGCATTTCTATGCATCTTATTTTATTTGCCAATGGCTCTAAATATAAAGCAAATATCAAAGGGAAAGAGGATACGTCTGCATGGTTCCTATGTAAAAACAAAACTTCTTTTGTCTGATCTTTCATATATCCTTGTAATTAACCTTATTATTGCATCTGGGAATGCAAATGCTTCCATTGCCGTACTCATAAAATCCCAGCTTACTCTATTGAATGTTTTCTCTGCATCAAGACCTACCAAATAACAGCAGTATTTTCTAATATTCCAGCTGGATCATACTTGTTCTACTAATGTCATCAAATGTTCATCCCATCCACAAAACCACACTGATCAATAACCATCAATGTTGATAACACCTCTGCCATTCTTCTAGCTAGTATAGACAGTAACACTTTACAATCATGGTTTAAAATTGAAATGCATCTGTATGAGGCTGGGTTTGATGAGTCTTGACCATCCTTATGTAATACAGCCACCACAGCTTTCTTCCAAGATGTTGATGCTTCCCCTCCTTTTAAAACACTGTTAAACAAAATCTTACAGATATTTATCACTTTCTTCTTTCCTAACTTCAGAACTTCTCCATGAATACCAGCTGTTCCTGGAAACCTGAAGATCGATTATACATCGCCATTTTTATGCCATCCCCTTCCATCTTAACTGTCAGTTGGAGAGTCTCGTCTACCTCAAACCTTGACATAATTAAGTTTTCCATAAATACTTCCTTTTGTGTTCTTTCTCGATTTCCATATTTCTCTGCTTTATACAAATTTTCATAAAATTTCCAAATATCTCTAATACCTCTAAATGATCTCTGGTTACTTTCTTGTTATATTCCCCATGAGTTTGACAACAACCTCTTCAATTTTATATAGTCTAAATTGATGTGCTAAATATTTTTGTACTTTGGAGTTAATATGAAAAAATAGTAGCTTAACAGCACTCTTTCTAAACTCACACATATTACTTAGCTACTGCTTTGCAGGTTCATAGGTAAGAGCTAGGCAGGCTGCTCTTGTGGGCCACTTTAAGCATAACCAATTACATTTTTTGTGCTCAAAATAACCTATACCATTTGGTTATAGACTGGCTTTACTCACCCCATGGTTGATAATTATATATAACCCCTAATGAGAATAACTGTGATCATACCATAGATAATCTGAATATCTATGCATGAGATAAAGCATTCAGGAGCTCCCTCTGTCCATTAGTAGTACAGGGGGCAGTCCTGGAGTAGATTTTCTGTTTACTATCTATAGATCTAAGCTGGACTCAGGGATGAACTTTGTTTTATGTGGATGGGGAGTCTGTTCCACAGCAACCCCTCTGTGAAACATACCCATCCCTCCAAACCATTCTGTTGATGTTGCAGAAGAGGATTACATCCCTAGACCAATTATTTATGACTCTTCCTCTGTGACATTTCCCTTATTCTGTAATACTTTAACCTTTGTCAACCCCTCTATGTATTTTCTGTTACTTCTTAACCATGTCTCACTTATTTTTATCCTGTTTTAGCTGTTTTTTTTATTTTATCCTACTCACTGGCTATAACCTAATCATCTCTTTTTAATAGGTAGGCAGGAAAAGTACAGTTTTGTACCTACCATAAATGTAGATGTCTGATAGGTATGCATCTACAGTCATCACATATGGGTTGTCCTGCCTCAGGCAGCCCTTCGGTCGGCCGGATTCCAAAGTCTGGGTCCGGCGTCGGCTGATGTCGCCCCTTCCACGACGTCAGAGCGCCTGGGGTATAAAAGCGTTAGCCGACACCATCTTCCTCAGTGTTTCTTGCCCCAGATGCCAGGTGCCCTCAAAGGAAGGCTAAATTTGGAGAAATGCAATAAATTCCAAACATGCACAGAAATATATATGTGTATATATATATATATATATATATATATATATATATATATATATATATATATAAAACAAATACACCATAATAGATAACCCCAGCTAGCTATGAGAGGGAAAAGTACCCAATAAATACCAAAGAGGGGAAGGAGGGAGGGTAAACCTGACTGCAGATGCATACCTATCGGACATATACATTTATGGTAGGTACAAAACTGTACTATGTCCTTCAAGGATGCATCTGCAGTCATCACATATGGGTAGAATACCATAGCCAATCTGGGGGTGGAGGATCTATGTAAAGGATGGTGTAGCTAAAATGCCCTGCAGGACTGCCGTAGCAAAGCCTGCTCTGGATCTGGAATATAAAGGTAAATTGTAATGCTTGGAAAATGTATGCACGGAGCTCCATGTAGCAGCTTCTAAAATGTCCTTGGTAGCCACCCCTCAAGAAGGCTGTGGAGGTGGCTGGGGCTCTGGTGGAATGAGGTCTAATGTTAGCTGGCACCGTTTTTCCATGAAAGGAATAACAAAAATGTATGCAATTCCCTATCCATTTTGAAATTGTCTGTTTGGAAATTGCTTTTCCTTGTGCACCAGCAGCACATGCTACCAACAGCTGGTTAGTTTTTCTGTAGCTTTTAGTTCTGTCCAAGTAGTAGCGCAACTGTCTGTGTGTTTCCAGGGTGTGCAGAAGTTTCTCCCCTTTGTTTTGTGGATTTGGAAAGAAGGTAGGCAGGTGAATTGCTTGGTTTAATGAGACCCTGGATACCACCTTTGGCATAAATGAAGGATTGGTTCTCAATGAGACTCTGTCCTGATGAAAAATTAGAAATGGCTGTACTGCCATGAGGGCCTGTAACTCAGATACTCTTCTTGCTGAGGTTATGGCCAGAAGGAAGGCGGTCTTCCAAGACAGAAACTGTAGTTCTGCAGATGCTGCTGGTTCAAAGGGAGGCAGAGTTAGTTTTTCCAACACGAAGTTGAGGTCCCAAGTAGGCACTGGAGGTTTCCTTGGAGGATTGATGTTTTTAATTCCTCTTAGAAACTGTCTTTGGAGAGGATGAGAAAAGACAGGTGGATCAGTATTGTACTCTGCTGAAATTGCTGAAGCATGAATTTTAATGGAAGAGTAAGACAGGCCATTGTGGAACATTTCTGCCAAGTATTCCAGGATATATGCCATGTTCATCACTGTCGCATCTAGGCCCTTTGTGGTGCTCCAAGTGTGAAATCTTTTCCATTTTGCTGAATATGCCTTTCTTGTGGAAGGTCATGAGCTTCCATGATGATATCCTTCACTCTCTTGGATAGCTTATCCTGAGGAGGAGTCAAGGTATTTTCCAGGCTGTTAGTTGCAAGGTTTTCAGGTTGGAATGCAGAGTTTTGTAATTGTGCTGTGTCAGGAGAAGTGGCCATTGAGGAAGAGGCCATGGTTTCGTGCATGACATGCTCTTCAACAGTGGGTACCAGTGCTGTCTTGGCCAGTCCGGAGCTATCAGAATCACTTTTGGCTGCTCTGTCCTGATCTTCAGTAAGACCTTGGTCATTAATGGAAGAGGTGGAAATGCATACACTGTTAGAGTTCTCCAGCTGAAAGATAGGGCGTCCACTTTCCATGCTTGTGGGTGGTATGTCCTTGAGCAGAATTTCTTCAGCTGATGATTGTGGGGGGAGGCAAAAAGATCTATGTCTGGCCTTCCCCATGATTGTGTTATCTGTAGGAAAATGTCTGGGTGCAGCATCCATTCGTGTGCATCCATGATATTTCTGCTTAAGCTGTCCGCCAGTATATTTCTTTTCCTGGCACAAACTGGGATTGCAGCTCTATATTGAGTTTCAAGGAAAGTTCCCATAGATTCATTGCCAGTCTGCAAAGAGGGTAGGAATGGGTGCCTCCTTGCTTGTTTATGTACCACATAACTGTGGTGTTGTCTGTCCTTATTAGCAGGTGGCCTTGATGCAGAAAGAGTTTGAAGGCCTCGATTGCATGTATCACTCCAGCATTTCCTTTTGGTTTATGTGCATGCGTAGCTCCTTTTGTGAACATAGTCCTTGAATACATCTGCCCTCCATGTGTGCTCCCCAACCATGGTCTGAAGCGTCCGTTGTAATGGTTTGGCTGGCTACTGGCTTGCTGAAGGGCAGACCCCTGTTTGACTGGCTTGCTTGAGCCCACCACAGAATTTCCTTTTGGAGGCATGGAATGAGTGGGATCAAAGTTTCTAAGCTGTGACTGTGCTGAGTCCATAAACTCCTTGGGTACCATTGTAGTTTCCTCATATGCAGCCTTGCTTGTGGAATCAGAAGAATGCAAGAGGCCATGTAACCCAGGGCCTGCAGGATTTTCCTTGCAGTCAGCTGAGTTTGTCTTGTCAGATTCTTGAAGTAATCCGGTAGTTGTCTTTGTTTTTCTTCTGTGAGAAAAGCCATTTGGGTGGTTGTGTCTAGATCCGCACCCAGAAAGGTTATTCTTTGGGATGGAACAAGTCTTGATTTGTGAATGTTGACTGTATATCCCAAGGCCTGCAGTAGGTGGATGGCATAATTCAAGTCCTTTACCAAAGTTTGTTGGCTGTCCGCTTGTATAAGGCAGTCGTCCAGATATGGGTATATTTGAATCCCCTGAAGTCTGCAGTGTGCAATTACTGATGCCAGGCATTTTGTGAATACTCTGGGCACAGTAGATAAGTCAAAGGGCAATACTGAGAATTGATAATGCTCTGAACCTGCAAGAAATCTGAGGTGTCTTCTGCAACTTTGTCTGATAGGGACATGCAGGTATGCCTCCTTGAGGTCTAGAGTCACCAGCCAAGACCCCTTGCCCAGCATGGGAAGGAGTTGCTGTAGAGTCAGCATTTTGAATTTTGGCACAATGAGATAAGTATTCAGTGCGGACAAGTCGAGAATAGGCCTCCATTGATTTTCTTTTCTTGGAACAAGGAATAGTCTGGAATAAAATCATTGGCCTTGTTCTGAAAGAGGAACCTTTTCTATAGCTTTCATTTGCATTAAGTTGGAGATTTGTTTCAAAGCCTCTGCCCTTTGATTTGGTGGCAGGTCTGGCATGCCTTTTCTTTTTGGCAATGTGTGGAAATGGAACCTGTATCCTCTGTCTATTATTTGCAGTGTCCATTTGTCTCTTGTAATACTGTGCCAATTTTCTGAGAATAAAGAAAGCTTTCCGCCCAAAGGTGCTTCTAATTGAGCCCTGGTTGGCGGAGTCAAAGCAAAGTCATTGAGTCTGTCCTTGTGCAGCAGTTGTAGGTCCTGCACTACCTCTCTGGTTGGGAGACTGCCATTGACGTCCTCTGTAGGAGCCTCTAGCTTGCCCTCTACCTCTGGCATGCATGTTCTTGCCTCTCTGAAATCTTTCTGTGTCCGGAAAGGACCAATTGTTGGTAGGCCAATTTCTGCTGAATCTTGGTGGTTGGACTTGTAGAAAATCTTTGACTGTTTGTACAGATTTTGCTTTTTCCTCAAATTTCTTTAAGACCTCCTGAGCAGTGGAGCCAAATAACTTTTGCTTTTCCAGTGGGGCATCCAGAAGCTTAGCTTTAACATGGTCTGGCAGAGATTGTTCCTTCAGCCAAGCATGCCTACGTATGACTGCACCTGTCATAGCTGACCTACATGAAGCTTCCAATGCATCATAACCACACTGTAAGAAATGGTTGCTAACCTGCTAGGAGTTATGTACCAGATCCTGAAGTGATTTTCCATCTAGGGGTTCAGGTGAAGACAGTTTCTTATGTAATTCATCTAACAAATACTCTTGGTACTGTATCATATGAAATTGACAATTTAATGCCCTCATAGAAAGAGTAGCAGAAGTATACACTTTTTTACCCCATCTCTCTAAAGCCCTGGACTCCCTTTCAGAGGGGAGTTGAATTTTAGTAGTGGCAGCTGCAACCCCTTTAGGGCCCTGGGAGATAGTTTCTGGATCAGCAGAGTGGGCCTTGTAAAGAAAAAGATGCGAGTCCGGTACCCTGTAGTACCTATCGGGTTTGACAGGGGCCGGAGGAAGAGTGTCAGGGGTTATGCTAGACTCAGAGTACACATCATCAATGACATTCAAAACAGGAGGAATAGCCTAAGGTCTATGCTGAGGTAAATGCAGAAAAGTTCTTAATCTTTTCCTGGAATCAGAGAATTCCTGGCCCTGCCATTTGAAATGCTCTCTCATAGTGTGAAGGGTCTCCCCGAAGGATAGTTCTTCAGGAGGGGAGGCCGAGTGGATTGATTCCTCTGCATCAGAATTCCTCATAGGCCGAAAAAACCTCCTCCTGGTAGTCCGAGAGAGCAGAGCCATCAGAGGCCTCCTCTGAGGAGTGGGGATCAGAGGGCTCAACCCTGGGCCTTTTGTCTAGAGGAGGTTGAGAGCCCCTATCCGGATGGGGTTGAGAGCCCCTAATTAAGGAAATAAGGTCCTCTGCTAAAGTTAGAATCTGTGAACTTGTAGAGGGTCCCTGAGGAATAACCCTGGGAGGCATAGCTTTATTATGTTTAGCAGCTTTAGCCCTGATGAAT
Source organism: Protopterus annectens (assembly GCF_019279795.1). Classification (NCBI taxonomy): domain Eukaryota; kingdom Metazoa; phylum Chordata; order Ceratodontiformes; family Protopteridae; genus Protopterus; species Protopterus annectens. The sequence goes on along the minus strand of NC_056731.1, from coordinate 109,974,221 downwards.
GCCTTAATGGACACGGATGCAGGAGACCTAGCTGCACCACGTGCTGGTGTAGTTTTGTCTAGAGAAATGGTGTCGGAAGTTTCCAAGACACCAGTTTCTGAAGGAAATTCAATAACCGACTCAGCAGGGGCCTCTGGGGCCGAGGTTGTCGGTTGAACGGTTTGAGGGGTCAGAAGTACCAAGGACTCGGTTTCAGCCGAGACAGAGACACTTGCGGTAGGCCTGGTCATGGTTTCAGCCGAAACCGCGGGCCGCGTGTGTCGGTCCTTGTCCTTCCGTTTCTTTGTTAAATGTGAAGTCGGAGTCTCCGACGGCATATTGTATGAAAAACTAGCCCCAAAAAATTCCTCTGCAAACTCTGCCCGACGTCTAAGAGTGCGTCGGTTGAAGGAAGCACAGGCTGAACAGGCCGAGAAGTCGTGGTCTGGGCCTAGGCAGGGGAGGCAGTAAGAGTGGAAATCCTTATGAGGTATTTGTTTCCCACAAGTTAAGCAATTATTAACTTTATCTGACATCGGCTGAGGCAAGAAAGAATCCCCAACGGGGTACTTAGCTTTTGAAGTCTTCGGTAGCTGAATTACAGGAGCTGGCCGACTGGCACTTGCGAACTGCTTCGGGCACCACGCTGCAAGAAAGACTGAGGAAGATGGCATTGGCTGACACTTTTATACCCCAGGCGCTCTGACGTCGGGGAAGGGGCGACATCAGCCGACGCCGGACCCAGACTTTGGAATCCGGCTGACCGAAGAGCTGCCTGAGGCAGGACAACCCATATGTGATGACTGCAGATGCATCCTTGAAGGACATCAGCCAGTGTCTCATTTCTACTTACATCCCAGTGCATAATCACAAACAGTTATAGCATCTGTGTTGAAACTTTCAGTTCAGTACAAATGCTGCTGTGAAATATAATTTCTGCCTAGTGTAGCCCAGTTATTGTACCTTGGGGAATAAGAAGAAGTTATGTACCTACCATAATGTTCCATGTTAGTTGTCTTCTTCTCGCCTTCTTTCTTGCTGGTTGGGTTCGGAGCCGATCTTCGACTCCGACTCCACCATCTACTAAAGCTCGAGAGCTATTTACTGGCTCAAGGCCTCCCCTTATCCCACAATGCTTGGCGCTAGATACCCAGATCTCGTTTGGCAGAACTAACACCATAGAAAAAATTTAAGGACACCTGTCCAAAATACAAGGTTTACCTACAGTACTAAAACAGAGGAGGACGTAACCCAGATAAGGCTCAGGCAGAGGAAGAAGGCCTCAAAAAGGGACTCTTTTCGGTCTGTCCAGGCTAGGGGGATGGAGGGTGGGACGCAAGAAAGAAGGCGAGAAGAAGACAACTAACATGGAACGTTATGGTAGGTACATAACTTCTTAATGTTAAGTTGTCTATCTCGCCTTCATTCTTGCTGGTTGGGACAGCGTCCCTAGCACCTTAGTCCTGGGTGGCTCATCGGGACAGACTCTCGAGCACAGTGGAACCAAAATCAGCTCTACTCCTACAGGCTTATAATGTGAAATGAAGGTATGAGGAGCGGCCCATGTGGCTGCAGCACAAATAAATTCCATTGGTAGTCTAGCTTGAAAAGCTACCGAAGTAGCTAACGCTCTGGTGGAATGACCTTTAGGTTTAGTAGGGAGTTCTTTATGTCTCAGCTGATAAATCAAAGTAATAATAGAGGACAACCACCTGGATAAGGTTACTTTAGAAACTGGCAGGCCCTGTTTGCCCACAGCATAGGACAGGAAGAGTTAGTCTGATTTTCTTGTTTGCTTAGCCCTGTCCAAATAAAAAATGTAATTGCCTATGAACGTCCAATTGGTGTAACTTTTGTTCAGCTTTGTTCGAATAGTTAGGAAAAAAGACAGGTAGATCAATAGCCTGATTCAGGTTTGTTTCAGAATATATCTTGGGCAGAAAATAAGGATTAGTCCTGAGTGACACTCTATCCTTGTGAAACACAAGGTAAGGAGGATGAATACAGAGGGCTTGAAGTTCCGAAACTCTCCTAGCTGAGGTGATGGCTACTACAAAGAGAGTCTTCCAGGAGACTAATTTTAAGGAACAGGAAGCCGCAGGTTCAAAGGGAGGGAGAATCAAGGAAGTTAATATCAAGTTTAAATCCCACGGAGGCGGGGGATCTCTGACCGGGGGCCTAAGCAAAATAATCCCTTTAAGAAAAGCCTTGCAAAGTTTGTGGGACATTATGCTGGTTTCTGACAGGCCAGCGTGGAAATTTGCAATAGCAGCTAATTGGACCCTAATGGTGGCAGACGAGGAACCAGCTTGAAAAAGTTCTGCTAGAAAATCTAGAACATGATGGACAGGGGCTGTAAAGGGGTCTATATTCCTAGCCTCTGCCCAGAAGGAGAAACGTTTCCACTTACTAGCATAAGTCTTCCTGGTGGTAGATTTGTGCAAAGAAAGGATGATTTCACGCACCGGTTGAGAAATATGTGGAAGCCTGGCTAAGGTTGGAAGTGGAGCAACCAAGCTGTGAGGTTGAGAGACTGAAGGGATTGGTACAGCCCGCCCGACTGATGGACCAAGAGGTCTGGCACTGGGTCCAGATTCCAAGGCTGCTCCAGCAGATGACGATGCAGGAATGGGAACCAAATTTGTCGAGGCCAGTAAGGGGCAATGAGGATCATCCTGGATCCCAATGCGGTCGCCTTCTGAATTAGTTTGGGAATTAGGGGAAAGGTGGAAATGCATACAGAAGACCCCGGGGCCAATCATGAACTAGAGCATCTCTGGGGGAGTGGCCGGGGAGGGGGAAGAGAGTGAAGAAATCGTTGCGCTTGCTGTTGAGAGGAGTTGCGAAAAGATCGCAGCAAGGTTGACCCCAACTGCGGAAAATTTTGTCCGCTAATGACTGATTGAGAGTCCACTCGTGAGGCATGAGAATAGCTCTGCTTAGCCTGTCCGCTATGACGTTGGACTTCCAGCAGATGTGCATTGCTATCAGAAACCGTTGAGAGGAGATCGCCCACTGCCAGAGTCCGAGTGCTTCTCGACATAAGGGATAGGACTTGGTTCCACCCTGCTTGTTGATGTACCACACTACAGACATATTGTCTGTTTGAATTGCAATAGTCCCGGTGGGTAGAGAGTCCTGAAGAGCTTGCAATGCTAAAAGCACCGCTCTCATCTCCAAGATGTTTATGTGCAGGTGGTACTCTAGAGGTTGCCAAGTGCCCTGGACAGTCCTGCCCTGAAAATGCCCCCCCCCACCTGATCAGGGAGGCATCTGTGGTCACCGTGGCAACAGGAGGAGGAAGAACAAACGGTCTGCCCTAGAGTACTAGAGGGGAGACCATCCACCAAGCCAGGTGGTCTTTGCATGATTGAGTGATTATTATGTTGTGAGACATCGGAAGTTGTTGAAAAGACCATTGGGTAAAGAACATCCACTGAAGAATCCGCATGTGAAAACGAGCCAGTGGAACTAGTATGATTGCTGCTGCCATGAGACCCAAGGTTTTTAGTACAAATCTGGCCTGAATCCTCTTGCACTAAGACCTGTACATGTCGGCGAATGTCTGACACTCTGTCTAGAGGAAGTTTTGCAGACAGCTCTTTTGTATTTAATCTTGCGCCTATAAAGGTTATAGACTGACAAGGCGACAATACAGACTTTTCAAAATTTATTGAGATTCCTATCTCAGAGCAAGTTTGGATGGTATAATCCCTGGCTCGCAGTAGCTGATGCCTGGTGGAAGCAGTAAGGAGCCAATCGTCTAGATATGGAAACACCTGGAATCCTCGCCGTCTCAGGTGAGCCGTAACCACTGCCATGCATTTGGTGAACACCCTGGGGGCTGTGGTGAGACCAAAGGGAAGAGCTCTGAATTGATAGTGACTGGCTCCCAGCCAGAAGCGGAGAAACCTTCTGGAGCGCCTGTCCATTTTGATATGGTAGTACGCATCCTGAAGGTCTATGGAGCACATCCAATTGTCCTGACCCAAAAAGGGTAGAATGGACTGAAGCGTGACCATCCGGAACTTCGTTCTTTGAAAATAAGAAGTTATGTACCTACCATAACGTTCCATGTTAGTTGTCTTCTCTCGCCTTCTTTCTTGCTTGATGGGTTCGGAGCCGATCCTCGGCTCCGACTCGGCACTTGCTTTAGCTCGAGAACTCCTTTTACCAGCTCGAGGCAGCCCCATATCCCATGATGCAAGGCAGTAAGTACCCAGATCTCGTTTGTTGACAAAGGGCAATAACACCAAGCAAAAAATACTTCCCAAAGGAAGAAGAAACTTACAGATGGAAAAAGGACCAGGTCTGAATGGTCTTTAGCATAATAGTTTCTTATACAAGGTCTGTCCAGGCCAGGGGAAGGAGGGAGGGTCGAAGAAAGAAGGCGAGAGAAGACAACTAACATGGAACGTTATGGTAGGTACATAACTTCTTAATGTTAAGTTGTCAATCTCGCCTTCATTCTTGCTTGATGGGACCGGCCCCTAGCACCTCTATCCTGGGTGGCTCAATGGAACAAACTCTTGAGGACTGTAGAGCCAAAACTGGCTCTGTCCCTGGAGGCCAAGTCCAATTTGTAATGGGAAACAAAAGTGTGAGGAGTGGCCCAAGTGGCCGCTGCACAAATAGTGTCCAAAGGAAGTCTAGCCTGAAAAGCTGTAGAAGTAGCTAAACTCCTGGTTGAATGTGCTTAAGGTTTTGAGCACAGCTGTTTTCGCCTGAGCGATAGATTTCAGTGATGACCAAGAAAGCCATCTGGACAAAGTCACTTTAGAAACAGGAAGGCCTTTTTATTATCCGCATAGGAAACAAAAGTTGATCAGATTTTCTAAATTTTTTGTTCTGTCCAAATAATATCTGAGTTGACGGTGGACGCCAAGATAATGTAGCTTTTGTTCAGCCCTATCTGAATAGTTAGGAAAAATACCGAGATCAATGGATTGATTCAGATTGTTCTTTGAAGCAACCTTAGGTAAAAGGATGGATTAGTTCTCAAAGATACTCTGTCTTTGTGAAAATCAAATAGGGGGGTCGAACCGAAAGAGCATGAAGTTCAGACACCCTCCTGGCAGATGTAATAGCCACTAGAAATAAAGTTTTCCAAGAAAGATATTTCAGGGAACAAGAAACAGCTGGCTCAAAGGGGGGAAGAATCAAGGATGTCAGCACTAAATTTAGATCCCACTGAGGAGGAGGATTCCTGATTGGAGGCTTCAGTAGGAAAATTCCTTTCAAGAAGGCCCTGCAGAGCCTATGGGACATAATATTATGATCTGCTATCCCGACATGAAAATTAGAAATAGCAGCCAATTGAACTCTGACTGTGGAAGAAGAGGAGCCTGCATGAAAAATCTCTGCTAAGAAGTCCAGAACTGCCTGAACAGGGGCAGTAAAGGATCAATATTTTGGGCCTTAGCCCAATAAGAGAAACGTTTCCATTTGCTTGTGTAAATCCTCCTGGTAGAGGATTTTAGTGAAGTTACTATGATGTCTCTAACTGGGTTAGAGATCAAAGGAAGCCTGGCTAAGGAAGGAAGTGGAGCAACCAAGCTGTGAGGTTGAGAGAAGGGATTGACCGGTGCAGCTGACCGGATTGGTGAATCAGTAGATCTGGCACTGGGTCCAGATGCCACGGCTGCACCAAAAGGTGATGATGGAGGAACGGAAACCAAACTTGTCGAGGCCAGTAAGGGCAATGAGAATCAATTTGGCTCTCAAACGGTAGCTTTCTGGATCACCTGAGGGATCAGAGGAAATGGAGGGAAGGCATAAAGAAGTCCCTGGGGCCAATCCTGGGTCAGAGCGTCTCTGGGGGGATGGCCTGATAGAGGGAAGAGGCTGAAGAAGTCTGGACATTTGCTGTTTTGGGGAGTAGCAAAAGATCGCAACATGGACGACCCCATTCCAGAAAAATCTCTTCCGCTATAGATTGTTTGAGAGACCACTCGTGAGGCATGAGAATAGCTCTGCTCAATCTGTCCGCTATAATGTTGGTTTTCCCAGGGATATGCGTTGCTACCAGAAACCGATGAGAGGAGATCGCCCATTGCCAAAGTCTGAGCTTCTCGACACAAGGGGTAGGACTTGGTTCCGCCCTGTTTGTTGATATACCAAACTACAGACATGTTGTCTGTGTGGACTGCAATTGTCCCTACGGGAAGAAAGTCGCTGAGGGCTTGCAACGTTAAAAGCACTGCTCTCATCTCCAGGACATTTATGTGCAGATGGTACTCGAACGGTTGCCACGCCCCATGAACCATCCTGCCCTGATAATGACCCCCCCACCCGATCAGGGAGGCATCCGTGGTGACAGTGGCTATCGGGGACGGAGGTACAAAGCACCTGCCTTGGTGAACCTGAGACGATGTGATCCACCAAGCAAGATGTTCTTTGCATGTTTGTGTAACCAGAATCTGGTGACGCATTGGGAGTTGCTGGTATGACCACTGTGTGAACAGCATCCACTGAAGGAGGCGATGTAGAACCGAGCCAGGGAAGAAGAGTAATGGCCGCAGCCATGAGACCTAATACTTTAGAACCATTCTGGCCTGTACTTTCTTGCTGGCCAGAATGATCCTGACATGAGTCTGAATGTCTGAAACTCTTTGTTCTGTAAGGGTAGCTGACATCCTAACAGTATCTAAGTTTGCCTATGAAGGTAATAGACTGGCAGGGCGATAAGGATGACTTTTCAAGTTGATTGAGATGCCTAAATGAGAACACCGGTCTATTGTGTAATCCCTGGCTTGTATAAGCTGATGCCTGGTGGTGGCTGACAGGAGCCAGTCGTCGGGATACGGTAACACCTGGAAGCCCTGACGCCTCAGGTGAGCCGTGACCACTGCCATACATTTGGTGAACACTCTGGGGCTGTAGTGAGACCAAAGGGCAGGGCTCTGAACTGGAAGTGACTGGACCCCAGCCAAAGCGGAGAAATCTCCTGGAGCTCCTGTGAATTTTGATGTGATAGTACGCGTCCTGAAGATCTATAGAGCACAACCAGTTGTACCACTGTAAGAAGGGCAGAACTGACTGAAGAGTGACCATTCGAATCTTGTCTTCCTGACAGACTTGTTGAGTCTGCTGAGGTCCAATATTGGTCTCCAGTCTCCCGTCTTTTGGGGACCAAAAGAACCTTGAGTAGATTCCGGCTCTGAATGGTCTATTGTAACTGGCTGAATGGCTCTTTTTGCAGTAGTTTTGCGATTTCTAACTCTGCAATGTCCCTTAGACCGGTGGTACATCTGGAAGAGAACTTGAGGGGAAGGGACTTTCCTCGAAAGGAATTATGTAACCCTTGGATACGATCGACTGTACCCATCTGTCTTGAGTGAGGGAATGCCAGGCTTCTGGGTACAGTGATAATCTTCCCGACTGCCTCCAAGGAGGGACAGCCGGGCAACACCTCAGGGATGCTGAAAGGGCTTATCAGAGAGAGGCTCCCTGTTTCCCTGGTTCTTCGGACCCTCTGCCTCTAGAGCGGCGTCTGTTGTTGTTACCCCTCTGCCTCTAGGGGTAAACTGACCACGTGAATCCGCGTGACTCCTTGGGATTTACGGAACCACATCTTCCCACCCTTCTGTCCTTTGGGATAAGGCCTAGAAGGGGTGGAAAACGGACTCCAACAGCAGAAAGAGTCTTGCCGTCCTGCTCACACCTGGTCAAGGTTTCCTTCACCTGAGGGCCAAACAAAGCTGACCCATCAAAGGGAGAATTTGTGAAGGACGCCTTAAAGGGATCCGCAAAATCACATAGCCGCATCCAGGCTTGACGCCTAAGAGCCACACCTGTGCTCATGCTCTACTCGCTCCATCCGCAGCATAAGATATTAGCCGCATGGAGGAGTTAGCAATGGAATTGAGGGTTCCTAGCTGCGAAGCAATCTTTTCTTGAGCCCCTGCAGCTGTAGGATCCTGAACTACTTCTCCCAGCTCCTTGAGGATATCTCTTTGGAGTCTGGTGAAGTGACATAGGTAATTCAGCGAACGCATAGCAAAGGTCGCTGAGGAAAACATCCGCCACTGCACCTATCCATGGTCCTAGAGTCCTTATTAGGAGGATGGACAGGCACGGAAGGATCTGCAAGTTCCTTTTGGTGGCCGCAGCCACCACCATGGCATCAGCGGGACACCCTTGGTAAGGAATTGTTTGTCACTAGGGGCAGTGATAAATTTAGAAGGCCTCCTAGGGACTGGCTCTACAGAGTCAGGAGCTGCCCACGCCTTCGTGCAATAACCTGCATAAGGGGTCGAAGGCGGAGACACCCAGGAGGTGGAGGGCCGAGATCCAAACGCCTCTAGGTATACCGACTCATCCTCAGAGGGATTGGTGGTGGGCCAGTTTCCTCTGTTTCAGAAGTTCTAGGATGTCTGAGAAGGAGACATCCTCAGAGGGGATCTAGGGGATCCCTCTGACTCATCAAAGTCAGTATCCAAGTGACAGACTCGGGGAGTCTACATGCTTCCTCTTACAAGTCCTCTTCCTAGGAGGATCTCCCGAAACATCAGGAGAATCCTCGAAGAGGAGGAAATTCCCAATGGGGAAACCTGAGGCGGAGGATCTCTGGGTCCTGTAGCAAGAGAAGTGGCAGAGATGTCAACAGGTACTATAGAGGGAGGAGCTACGGGAACAGACTGCTGACTGATACCAGTGGCCAGTACACTCTTCATCACCTCGAATGCTCCCTCCCAGGCAGGTCTGAGAGAACCCGCTCCAAGAGCTAGGAACCCAGGGGCCACCGAAAGGGAAGTCTCCGAGGCAGATGTCGGAGCCGAGCTCACCAAGGCCGAGGCTCCAAGGGGAAGAGCGGGCTCGGACAAGGGTCCGATGCCACTCACCCCCTCGGAGGAGACCATGGAAGCCCGACCACCGAATCCCTCTAAGGAAGAGGAGATAAGAGTAGAGGCTGAAGGAACAGAAGGGGGTATCCGTCCTCCAGCCGTAGCAGTAACCATGCCCGAAGACTCCAACTCCAAGCTCTGGGGTAGAGTGGTAGAGTTGAAGAAGGAACTGTAACGGGGTGTGGACCAACAGTCGTCTGCTGAGACGGGCTGTGTAACATTTGGGCCAGTACCTGTGACTTGAGTAATCTACTGACCACTCTCTCTAGGTCATGATCTGACAACCTGGATGACCTTGAAGATCGGCTCTGATGGCTCCGTTCCGATAGAAGAGGCGAAGCCGGAGCCGAAAGTATCGGCTCCAAGGAAGGAGACCTCGACCTCTTCCTGGAATGAGCCATCGGAGCCGATACTACAGATCCTGTCGGCGCCGACTTCTCGGAGCCGACAGAACGTCTCGGCTCCAGCCGGAGCCGATACAGCCACCAAAGTAACGGTGTCGGAGCCGATCGGAGCCGACACCGATGCCTGTGCCACATGGGTGTCAGAACCGATCGGCGCCGACATCGGCGGACAATACAGATTCGCACCGACAGCCATCGGTGCCGAAGCTTTGTCATCCAGAATCGGCTCCAGCCGAGCCGATCTCGACTCAGTACGAGTCGGAGCCGAGGCCGCAGGCTTAGATACAGAAGCCTGGGCCTTGGCAGGTTTTGTTGATTTTGGTGGAGCCGACTTAGCCGGAGAGCCCTCCGGCTTAAGAAGGCCCCTAAGAATCAACTTGTTACATCTCTCCTGCAGGACTCTCTGGCTGAAGGAGTGACAAATAGCACAGGAGTCCTGCAGGTGAAGAGGGCCCAGACAATACAGGCAAGAAGTGTGACCGTCTGTCAGAGACATCTTCTGACAGCACGAGTCACACTTCTTAAAACCTGAAACCCTCTCCTTTGACATGGTGCCGAACACACAATACACACACACCAGTCAAATTAAATTAAATTAAACAAAATACCAAGAGGTATTCTATAAAACACCAACACACACACCCTAACAGGGGGGGGGATGGGATAGGGAATTGACTAACAAAAAATTAAAAGAGACAGGGAATTTCTGTCAGAAAGGGATAGAATTAAATTTAAACTATCAAAAAAAAAGTTTTAGACTAAAAAGGGGCTTGAAAAATCACAAAAGTGAACAACTTACCAGGAGCTGGTAAAAAGAAGACCTCCCAAGCGAAGCGGCAAACGAGATCTGGGTACTTACTGCCTTGCATCATGGGATATGGGGCTGCCTCGAGCTGGTAAAAGGAGTTCTCGAGCTAAAGCAAGTGCCGAGTCGGAGCCGAGGATCGGCTCCGAACCCATCAAGCAAGAATGAAGGCGAGATTGACAACTTAACATGATTTGTTTAACCTGCTGAGATCCAAAATAGGTCTCCAGTCTCCTGTCTTTTTTGGTACCAAAAAGAACTTGGGAGTAAATTCCGGATCCTTGCTGGTCTGCTGGGACTGGCTGGATGGCCCTTTTTTCTAGCAGTTTTAAAATTTCTGGCACTGCTTGTTCCCTTAGACCAGGTGGAATATCTGGAAGGGACTTGGTTGTCTGTACAGGGGTGTGGACAAAGGGGATTTTGTAACACTCGGATATGATGGACCGTACCCATTTGTCTTGTGTGAGGAGTTGCCAGGCTTCTGGGTACAGTGACAATCTTCCCCTGACTGCCTCCAAAGGTGGACAGTCGGGCAGCCCCTCAAGGGTGCTGAAAGGGTTTGTCAGAGAAAGATTCTCTGCTACCCTGATTTTGCGGACCCCCTCTGCCCCTTGGGTGGCGTCTATTATTGTTCCTTCCCCTGCCCTTGGAGGGAAATTCGCCACATGTGACAGGCATGACTCCCTGGGGTTTCCGAAACCACATTTTCCTACTCTTCTGACCCTTAGGGTATGGTCTAGAGAGGGAGTAGAAAAACAGACTCCCACGGCAGAGAGAGTCTTGCCTTCCTGCTCACACCTGGTAAGGGTATTCTTCACCTGTGGTCCAAACAGAGCTGAACCATCGAAGGGGGTATTGGTGAAGGATGCCTTAAAGGGGTCAGCAAAGTTACATAACCGCATCCAGGCATGTCTTCTCAAAGCCACGCCTGTACCTGCGGCCCTACTCACCCCATCGGCTGCATAATAAATGAGCCGCATGGAAGAGATGACGATAGAGTTAAGGGTCACCAGCTGGGAGTTAATCTTATCCTGAGCCCCCGCAGCTGATGGATCCTGAAGGGTATCACCCAGTTCCTTGAGAAGATCCCTTTGAAGGCGGCTGAAATGGCACAGATAATTCAGCGACCGGATGGAAAAGATCACTGAGGAAAACATCCGCTTCCCGTACCTGTCCATTGTCCTAGACTCTTTATTAGGTGGATGGACAGGCAGCAAAGGGTCAGCTAACTCCTTCTTAGTGGCTGCTGCCACCACCATGGCATCAACGGTGACACCTTTTGTCAAAAATTGTTTGCTGGGTGGGGCTGTAATGAACTTAGTTGGCCTGCGAGGAGTTGGTCCCACTGTGTCCGGGGCTAACCACGCCCTTCGAGCCACTACTTCCATGAGCGGGTCGAAGGGTGGAGACACCCAGGAGGTGAAAGGGCGAGAACCAAACGAGTCCAGGTATACTGACTCGTCCTAGGAAGGGTTAAGGGCAGTCCAGTTCCCACTCTGCTTAAGGATCGCTAGGATGTCTGAAAAAGGGACATCCTCAGAGGGAGATCTTGGGGACCCTTCCGAATCCTCCAAGTCGGTATCAAACGTGACCGACTCGGGGGAGTTGACATGTTTCCTCTTACATTTTCTCTTCCGAGGGGGCTCCTCTGAATGATCAGGGGAGGCCTTGGAAGACGAAGATACGCCCAGTGGGGCGACCTGGACCATCTGTTCTCCACGCTTGGGGTCAGGGGGAGGAGCCGAAGGGGCCGATTGAGGAGCCGACTCAGGAGTCAGCATGCTCCTCATGACCTCAAAGGCGCCCCCATCAGGCAGAGCAGAGGGTCCCCGCTCCGAAGAGACATGAACCCCTCCCGGCACCGAGAGGGACAGCTCCGAAGCCGATGTCAGGGCCGAGCTCACCTGCGCCAAAGCTCCGAGAAGGAGAATGGGGTCGCTGAAGGGTCCGATGCCACTCGCCCCTTGGAGGGACGAATGAGTCCCTGCGCCGAGATCCCTCCAAGGAAGGAACCAATGAAGAGATCGGAGCTGACGAAGGAGCCGAAAGATGTGGTATCGGCTCCGACGTTTCCAAGATTCGAGCCCCAACCAGCTCCGAACACAAAAGGGGAGTCAGAGGAGGAACTGCTGAAGACACTGGGACAGCCACAGTCTGTTGAGAAGGGCTGGATAACATTTTGGCCAGGGCCTGCGATTTAAGGAGTCTACTGACCACCCTCTCCAAGTCATGATCAGATAACCTGGAGGACCGAGAGGAGTGGGACCTATGGCTTCGTTCCGACTGAAGCAACGGTGACCTCGGAGCCGAACTAACCAATTCTAGGGAAGGGGACCCTAGAACGTTTTCGGCCCACTGACGGTTCCGACACTAAAGTCGGAGCCGATTGAGGTCTAGGGATGTCGGCTCCAGCCGGAGCCGAAGAGGAGGCAGATACTCCGCCCGGTGATGGCTCCGAACTGGGAGCCGACGGCTTGGCAGGCTTTGAGGATTTCCCCGACGGAGGCTTCGCCGGGGATCCCTCTGGCTTAAGTTAGCCTCTCAAAATAAGCTTGCTCCTGCAGGACTCTCGGGCTGAAGGCATGACAGACCGAGCAGGAGTCCTGCAGGTGTACGGAATCCAAGCAATAAACACAAGTGCGACTGTCTGTCAGAGACATCTTCTGGCCCGGGGATACTAAAGAGAGAAAAATTAAACTAGTGCTTAAACAAGGCACACAGAAACACTCACACACCCGTACTAGTTAAGCTAATAATAATAACCACAAAAAACTATCACACACACTTAACAACTATCCTTAATAAAAATATACAAATACTACAAGGCTAAACACTACTCCTATAGGTACAACAAGGGTGGGGTTAGCCACTAATAGAGAGAAACAAGGGGGGGGTAGAAACTCTCTAACAGAAAACGAGTTTCCTTAGTGGGACAAACTAGGGGATATACAGTCTAACTACACTACAAGGGAAAGACAATCTATATATAAGAAAAATACAAGGTAAATATTAGCTAGTAATACAAAAAAAGGATTAATACGTCCTGAGCCAGTAAAAGCGCAACCTCGTAGCTGAAGCGGCAAACGAGATCTGGGTATCTAGCGCCAAGCGTTGTGGGTTAAGGGGAGGCCTCGAGCCAGTAAATAGCTCTCGAGCTTTAGTAGATGGCCGAGTCGGAGCCGAGGATCGGCTCTGAACCCAACCAGCAAGAATGAAGGCGAGATAGACAACTTAACATTATGTAAATTCTGTTTGAGATCCTACTACTGAATTCCTGAATACCAAATATTTTAATAAAATTTCTTCAGAAATCTACCCTATTTTGTTATATTTTCCCCTGCTATGCCCCCTAATACATCCTAACTATTGAAAATCAAGTCCAATTATGTACCTGCAAGTAATATTCTCTGCTGAAAGTGGATAACATATTTCTACCAAAATTTTCTTAAGCTCAATAACAGCAGTTTTTAGTGGAATAGAAATACACACCAACATAATTCTCCTTCCTTGTCAATTGACCCTTACTACCACAAATCTACCATTATTGTCTTTTTCCCTCTTCTATCACCAGTGGAACTCCTCTAGCAATTGATATAATTACTCCTCTTTTCCTTTGTCCCTGATATTCAGCTGAATATCTATACAGAAATCCTTTCTTTGTCAAATTCAAATACGTTTTTTTCCCAAATGTGTCTCCTGCAGCATTGCTATTTGTACTCTGCATTTCTTAATATAATTAAATATGCTTTCCTTTTTGTCTGAACCTGTAAGGCCATTTACCTTCCTAGATAATATGGACAGCATAGCCATCAAGATCAGAAGCTATTGTTCCCACCTATTATACAGGACCACTTTTTTGAATGTGTATTTCCAACTTTTGTGTTGCATGCATACACTAATGTTTGGCAGGCTGATTGTTTAAACAGTTGCTTCTTCTCATCTAAAACTGAACCGGTTACATTTTTCAAGACTTTTTGATTTAATGAAAACCCTCAAATAAAAAAAAGTGAATACATCTTCAGAACACCTCCATTACCTACTAACACAGAACAAACACAAAAATATGTACATCTTCAAAACAAGAAGTTTAACCCTTCAGATAGGAACAAATGCCCCAAAATGACTGCACCCACAGGCCCTATGTAGACTAAAATTAAGGTTATCCATGCTAAAAGTGCATGCTACAGCCTGTGTTCCCACTTACATTGATTCTTGTCTGTTATATCTATTCCCCCCTCCCAGATCCAAATAAAAAAAAAAAAACAGCTTGTGTGCTTTCAGAAAACATTAAATTTTAGCACTGTGAAAAAGTGCTCTGGCTATCTTTAAATAAAACTAAACTGTACACTCTTCTATTAAATGCATTAAAGTGTTATGTCTGCTAGGGAAGCTGTTATATCTTATTCATTTACCATAATTTCAAACTTTTGTCAATGAATTGCTTGTTATTATACCTTTACAGTTTGCATTTTCCTTAGCAAAGAATCCTTAGTACTCTCAAGATAAAAAGCTTGCACCTTCAGACAGCTCATCTCCATGAAATAGTAGTCAGCAATGAATCTTTGTAAATTTCATTCAGAGCATAATGCACAATTGCCTTCAGCTGTAGATTTCTTGGCTCCCAATAAACATTTGCGAATGAAAAAAAAAATACACTAATATTTTACAGATATTAGACATTTAGCATTTTTCATAGCTTTTGCCATTTTACCTGATTTTTCAAGCCTACTTGCTTACAAAAAAAAGAAGTTATGTACTTACCATAACGTTCCATGTAAGTTGTTCATCTCGCCTTCATTCTTACACATGGGTTCGGAGCCGATCCATCGGCTCAGAGTCAGCCGCTTTTCACAAGCTCAAGATCTTAGAGTAGCTCGAGGCCAAGTCCTTATCCCATGATGCTCTATGTCCTACCTCAGATATAGTTTGCTGATCTCAGCATGTAACAGATATAACACATAACAGGTACTCCAGCCGGAGTAAGACGTCGCATAACAAAACCCACCAGACCACAAGTCTTACTTGTTCTTCGAGAACCTGGAGGGGGAAGGCAGGTGGGAATCTAAGAATGAAGGCAAGATGAACAACTCACATGGAACATTATGGTAAGTACATAACTTTTTTATATGAAATTGTTCAACCTCGACATTTATTCTTACACACGGGTAGCATCCCAAGCACCCTAACCCTGGGTGGCTCACGGGAGTATATTCCTGAGGACAGTGGAACCAAAGGAAGCCCTCTCCCTGGAGGCCCTGTCCACTTTGTAATGAGTGATAAAGGTATGCGGCTTAGACCAAGTGGCAGCTGCACATATAGTGCCCAAAGGCAATCGAGCCGCATAAGCAGAAGTGGAAACAGCCCTAGTGGAATGCCATGCTCTAATGGTTGGTTCGCTGAGGAGTATGTAAATTTAATGCAGTCAGTTAACCATTTGGAAAGGGTAACTTTAGACACTGGTAGCCCCTTCTTAGTGTCACCATGAGAAACAAAGAGTTCTTCAGATTTCCTAAATTCCTTTGTTCTGTCCAAATAGAATCTCAATCCTCTGTGAACATCAAGCTTATGCAACATATACTCCAACATGTTAGCATGGTTACTGAAAAAGGTTGGAAGTTTGATAGTTTGATTCAGGTTAGTCTCGGAACACACCATTGGAAAGAAGGAAGGATTAGTCCTCAGTGACACTCTGTCGGGATGAAACACCAAATATGGGGTTTTGATAGATAGAGCTTGAAGCTCGGACACTCTATGTGCTGAGGTAATGGCTACCAAGAAAATTGTTTTCCAGGACAGGAATTTTAAAAGGCAGGATGATGCAGGCTCAAAGGGAGGGAGAATAATCTGTGACAGCACCAAATTTAGATTTCCGGGCGTAAAAGGTTGTCTAACAGGCGGCATAAGATGAATGGTACCCTTTAAGAAGGCCCTACATAGTCTGTGAGACATTAGGTTAGAACCTTAAGATCCGAGGTGGAAATTTGAAATTCCAGCCAATTGAACTCTTATAGTGGCAGCTGCAGCACCTTCATGAAAAAGCTTAGACAGAAATTCCAGAATTCTAGCAATCGGGGCAATGCAAGGATCAATATTATTCTGGGAGGCCCAAAAAGCAAATCGCTTCCATTTGCTGGCATACAACTTTCTAGTGGAAGCTTTATGCGAAGATACAAGAATATGCTGTACCTCTGAGGAAAAGTTGTGTGACTTGGCCAGGTTGGGAATTGGAGCAGCAAAGCTGTCAGTCTGAGGGAATGAAGAGAGGGATGCAGGACCCCTGACAAATGTGTCAGCAGATCTGGAACTGGATCCAGAAACCACGGTTCCTTCAGTTGATAGAGTCGAAGGAAGGGAAACCAAATCTGTTGAGGCCAAAATGGGACTATTAAGATTACAGTCCTTACCGGGGCTTTGGCTTTCTGTAAGAATTTTGGAATCAGGGGAGTTGGTGGAAAGGCATATAGGAGTCCCGGGGCCAATCGTGTACGAGCGAGTCCCTTATGTTCTCCCCTGGTGGGGGATTCAGGGCAAAGTAGCTTCTGCATTGGGCATTCATAGGAGATGAAAACAGGTCACAGCAAGGCTGGCCCCATCTGTAGAAAATCATCTCCGCAACCTCGTCTTTGAGAGACCACTCGTGCGGTAACAGACTGGTTCTGCTCAGTTTGTCCGCGATCAGGTTGGATTTCCCCGGGATATGCTTTGCTATCATAAAGCACCCAGTGGATACCGCCCACTGCCAAATTCTCAAGGCCTCTCGACATAAGGGTTAAGACATGGTTTCCCCCTTGCTTGTTGATGTACCACACCACAGACATGTTGTCTGTCTGGATCGCAATCAACCTCCGGAGGAAGAGATTCGTGGAAGTGCTGCATAGCCAAAAGCACAGCTCTCGGCTCCAGAACATTGATGTACAATTGTGACTCTGTTTCTGGCACCTGCCTTGGGCTGTTCTTCCCTGAAAAAGCCCCCCCCCCACCCTATCAGAGAAGCGTCCGTGGTCACCGTGACTGACGGTGGGGGAGAAACAAATGGTCGGCCTACTGTTACCTGATGGCTGGTCAATCACAAATGAAGACCCTTCTTGCAAGAGTCTGTAATCATTATCAAGAATGATGTTGGAAGTTGTTGGTAAGACCACTGAGTGAAGAGCAACCACTGAAGTATCCTCATGTGCATGCGCCCCAGAGGAACTGCTATGAGCGTAGCTGCCATGGTACTAGTAGTTTCAATACTTGAGAGGCTGGTACTTTTTTCTCTGCAGAATGTCTGATACCTGGTTTCAAAGAGTGGCTATTCTGTCCAGTGGCAATTTTACCATGGTGGTGGTGGAGACTAATTCTGCTCCGATAAAGGAGATACACTGTGATGGTGACAACGCAGACTTGTTGAAATTTATAGTTATCCCTAATGGAGAACACAGATTGAAAGTGTGATCCCTGGACAGAATTAGTTGATGCCTGGAGGGGGCAATAAGGAGCCAGTCATCCAGATACGGAAACACTCGGAATCCTAGACGCCTCAGGTGAGCCGTAACCACTGCCATGCATTTGGTAAACACTCTGGGCACTGTTGTGAGGACAAAGGGCAGTGCTCGGAATTGGTAGTGATTGGCTCCCAGCCGGAAATGCAAGTGATCTCTGGATGGTCTGGCCATTTTGATATGATAGTACGCATCCTTGAGATCTATTAGAGCACATCCAATCACCCGTTCCTAGGAATGGAAGGATCGATTGAAGCATGACCATCCGGAACTTCTTTATGAAGGTGTTGAGTCTGCTGATGTCCAAGATGGGGCTCGAGTCCACTGTTTTCTTTGGAACTAAAAAGAATCTGGAGTAAGTTCCAGATCCTATCTGGTCTGCTGGGACTGGCTGGATGACTCTCTTTTCCTGCAGCCTCTGGATTTCTATGGCTGCTTGATCCCTGAGACTGGGTGGAATGTCTGGGATTTTCTTCCGAACAGGTGGGGGTTCTAAGAATGGGATGATGTAACTTCTGGTAACAACGCTTTGTACCCAAGAATCTTTCGTAATTCCTAGCCAGGCGTCTGGATACAAAGACAAGTGACCCCGGACTGCCTCCAGAGTAGGACAGTCGGGCCTCCTTTCAGGAATGCTGGTAGGGCTTACCAAAGAACCGATCCCTGTCGCCCTGGTTTTGCAGACCCCCCTCTGCCACCGGGGCAGCGTCTTCCATTATTACTCCCTCCTCTGTCCCTGGAGGGGGGTTCACTATGTGTGTTCTGGAAAGCTCCTTGGGACTTGAGGAACCACATTTTTCCACCGTTCTGCCCTTTGGGGTATGGTCTAGTAGGGGTCAAAAAATGGACTAGTATGGCAGATACAGTCTTTCCATCTTGCTCACACCTAGTGAGAGTCTCCTTGACTTTGGGCCCGAAGAGAGACAAGCCATCGAATAGGGTGTTAACAAAAGAAGACTTGAAGGCTTCCGCAAAGGAGCATAAGTGCATCCAGGAATGTCTCCGAAGAGCTACTGTTGAACCCTCTGCCCAACTCGAACCATCAGCTGCACAGGAAATAAGCCGCATGGACAAGTTAACTATGGAATTAAGGGTATTAAGCTGGGCAGTCACCTTCTCAAAGACATCTCCATCTGTACTACCCTGCAGAGTATCTCTGAGCTCTTTTAGGAGATCTCTTTGAAGATGGGTAAAATGAGTCAAGTAGTTGAGCAATCACACATCAAAGGTCGCAGAACTAAAGATGCATTTCCCGTACCTGTCCATAGTCCTGGAATCTCTATTAAAAGGATGGAGAGTAGAAGAGGTTTCAGATATCTCCTTCTTGGTGGCCGCCGCCACCACCATGGCATCAACCGGCACTCCCTTAGTGAGGAGCATCTTATCTTGAGGGGAACGTAATAAACCTGTTAGGCCTCTGAGGGACAGGTTCCATAGTATCGGGAGACTCCCACACCCTTCGAGCACCAATTCCATTAGTTCATCAAAGGGCAGAGTCACCCAGGAAGTTGAAGGTTGAGTCCCAAAGGCCTTCTGGAGCACTGACTCATCCTCAATAGGGCTAACGGACTGCTAGTCACACCCCTTTGCTTAAGGACCTCAAGGATATCAGCAAAAGAGATGTCCTCCGAGGGGGACCGTGAGGACCCTTCTGACTCCTCTAAGTCAGTGTCTGATGTAAGAGATTCCTGCATGGAGTCTAAATGCCTCCTCTTGCAAAGTTTCTTCCTGGGAACCTCATCAGTGGGGGCTTCTAGTGAGGTCTCAGTAGAACATCGGTCACCCAATGGGATTACCTGAGGCTCTGGGTCTTGACGCTTCATGGGGGACCTGTGATGAAGAGGCAGAAAGCAGCACTTTAGGGGAGGGGGAGGAGGGCACTGATGATGTGTGCGTCTTGGAAGACATAACCCTCCTCATAGCATCGAAGGCTCCACTGCTACAACCCGAAGAATCCGCTGGTTCCGAAGAAGAGGGCAACCTCCCTGGCACCGAGACAGTGGGCTCTGACCCAGAGGAAGGAGCCGAGCTCATCTGCACCAACGCTCCGAGAGGAAGGGTCGGAACCGAAGCACTGGTTCAACTCTCCCTCTCTGGAGCCGACAAGAGAGTGTCAGCTCCCAGACTGTTCAAACAACACAGAAGAAGTCAGGGTTGACGAAGCTGATACCACTGGAACAAGGCCTCAGCTCCGAAGGCTTCACAATCATCAGATCCCCCTCTTCAGCTCCGAAGGCCCAGCTCAGCTCAGGGGAGTAGTAGTCACAGTCTCCTAAACCGGTTGGGTCGAAGTCGATAATTTGGCTAGCTCTCGAGAAGCCTCTGTACTACTTGGTCCACATCCACATCTGAGAGGGTTCTCGAAGAATGAGTCGAAGGAACCGAAGTAGCCACCGATTGCAGAATGGGTGACCTTAAGGTCTCTGAGACCGGCTCCAAAACTGGGGCCCGGCTCTGAAACACTGGCTCAGTGCATGGCTCTGAAGACTGCGGAGCTGCTGACTGCATCTTCACAGCAAGGCTCAGAGCTGATGACTTGGGCTCTGAGGAAGCTTTGGAGGACTTCGACCCCTTCGACGACTTGGAAGTCTGGTCAGCCTTGTCCAAGGACTCCTGAAAATCTGGCTTCAGCAAGCCTCTATCCAACCAGCTTTCTTCTTCGCTCTAGCAACACCCAGCTACTAAATGAATGGCAGATAGAGCAATCCTCCTGGAGATGAACTGGCCCCAAGCAATAAACACAACTGACGTGGGAGTCAGTAATAGACATTTTCTGCACACATTTTGGGCACTTTTTAAAACCCGACTTCTGTTTTTCTCTCTGATCAGCCATAGTAACAAGACAACAGTATGCACCAATCAGAAACACTCCCAACAACAATTATTTAAATACACTAGGTAACCGTAAATAGCTATAGCACACACACAGCAAACTCTACAATAGCTATAATAACACTGTAATACTAACTATAAATCTTAACTTTACAAAACTATCTATATAAACACACTAATATTAAGTGTAAGCAAGGATAGGGATGTTTAACACAACTAAAGAATGGCCAAAGATCTAAGAGCAGCCGCTCTTAAAAGACGAAAATCTCATCAGCAGAAAGGTACAACAAAGGGCTGAACTAAAACACAGGCTAACTAGCCCTAAAAAAAATAAATAAATAAAAAAAAATAAATAAAAATAAAAAAAGCAGTCTATCAAGAAAAACTGCAAAACCTTGCTGTTAAAGATAAGAATAATGAAAAAGATCAATAATACTGGCTCAAGCTCTCGACCTCCGATCTGTTGCAGAGGCAAACTAGATCTGAGGTAGGACAGACAGCATCATGGGATAGGGACTTGGCCTTGAGCTACTCTAAGATCTTGAACTTGTGAAAAGCGGCAGACTCGGAGCTGATGGATCGGCTCCAAACCCATGTGTAAAAATGTACGGTGAGATTGAACAACTTCACATCACTTGTTTATACTTTAAGCAAAGGGCATTAATCTAAACATTCACCCTTGAGAAAAGAAGAAGAAAGTATCTTACTTCTACAAATAATATAATCACTAGACTTCTTCCCCAATCTGCAACCTAGCAGCCCAAGATCACAGCTTGTTAACATTAAACTTCCTTTTGCACAGCCTTTCTTCCCATTATACTGCAAAAGTTATACTTCTTACAAATAAAATGTACTTATTTACTTTAATATCTTTAACACATACAACCAGTCACTGAACCCCCACTTAAAATAACCCGCGTACACACTACAGAAAACTGCTTTATTATATACATATAGTTTATAATAGAATGTTTTATACAAATACTAATTAGAACAAAAATTGTTTTACTTACAATTACTTTTTCCTCTTTTAGTGTCCTTCTAAACATTAATGACAAAGCTGGGTGTATGCTTTACAGTCCACCCACAAGTTCAATAAAGTCAATAGAAGTCCAGTCTTTTTTAGGCACTTTCTCTTGGAAGCCATACTTCACAAATTTGACTGATGCTTTATAGTCTCTCATTTATTCACTAATTTCAGTGTTGCTGTTCTGTTTCCTACTCATCGCCAACTTCTAACACTAGACTCTGGTTAAACTCCAGTTTATTCCTGATTCTTCTACTCAACTACTGTGGGTTTTTCTGTGCTTCAAGTGTATTCTTTTTGAACACTGGAAAAGGTTTCACTGGCAATGTCTCTCTATGAGCTTTACTGTCTGAAGAATGAGAAAGAGTCCTCTTCTGTTTGATGGCCCACTTTTTGTTGCATAAACTTTTCTATTTCACCCTTAGCCAGTTCTGCTTAAAATGTATTTGATTCGCCAGGAAAACAACACTCAAAAGACAGCTAGATACAGCAGCATGAATCTTACACTTGCTTCTCAGCATTCCCCGATTGCTGGGATACTTTGATTCTCAGCACACTTGGCAGAAGAAAAGAGTACAGTTTTGTACCTACCATAAATGTAGATGTTCGAAGATCCACATTGCTGCAGTCCTTACATATGGGTAGTCCGCTGTCCTCGGTCGGCCCGAATATCAAAATATTAGGCTGACGTCGGTCAAGGCGCTTAAGACTGACATCAGGACGTCAGGGTACAAATGCGCATGACCGACGTCATATCCTCAGTCTTTTCTTGCCCCAGATGTCAGAAGACCCTAAAAAGAAAGGCCAAAACCAAAAGACAGCAAAAAACAACCAACCACCCTTGCACTAATCATATGTACAATATATACAATATCCACAATATTCACAACCCAAACCACACAACCGCCTCTAACTGCAGAGGGGAAGGAGGGAGGGTAAATTGGACTGCAGCAATGTGGATCTTCGAACATCTACATTTATGGTAGGTACAAATCTGTACTATGTTCTTCATCTCACATTGCTGCAGTCCTTACATATGGGTAGAATCCCAAAGCAGAGGTAAGGGAGGATGGCAAAACTAGAAAGCATTAGGAGCTGCCAAAATGCCCTGTAAAATTGCAGTGGCAAAACCAGCCCTAGATTTAGAGTAAAGTGGAAGGTGGTAATGCTTAGAGAAAGTATGCACTGAACTCCAAGTAGCTGCCTCCAAAATATCTTTAGTTGCCACCGGCCTTAAAAAAGCTGTAGAAGTGGCAGTAGCCCTAGTGGAATGAGGCCTAATCCCAGCTGGAATCTCCTTACCATGATGGGAATAACAGAAAGCAATACAAAACCCAATCCACTTAGAAATAGTTTGTTTTGAAACAGGCTTGCCCTGAGAACCCAAAGCAAATGAAACAAATAACTGCTGAGACTGCCTGAACCCTTTAGTTCTGCTCAAATAATATCGCAACTGCCTGTGTATATCCAAAGTGTGCAAAATCTTTTCCCCTTTATTTTGGGGGTTTGCATAAAAAGTAGGCAAATGAATAGTTTGGTTTAAAGCCACACTAGAAACCACTTTAGGCATAAAGGAAGGATTAGTACGCAAAGATACCTTATCCTTATGGAAAATTAAGAAAGGCTCAACCGCCATAAGGGCCTGTAATTCAGAAACCCTTCTCGCAGAGGTAATGGCCAACAAAAAAGCAGTCTTCCATGATAAATATTTCAACTCGGCAGTAGCTGCAGGCTCAAAAGGTTGTAGAGTGAGTTTCTCCAACACAAAACTGAGATCCCAAGCAGGAGTAGGAGCTCTACGTGGGGGTCTTATATTCTTTGCCCCTCTAAGGAATTGCTTAAACAAAGGATGAGAAAACAATGGTGGGTCACAGTCATAGTGAGCAGAAATTGCTGCAGCATGAACCTTAATAGAGGAGAAGGACAAACCTTTGTCCAGTAACTCAGTAAGATATTGAAGAGCCACACTTAAATTAGGCTTAGAAACATCAAATTCCTTTGCTGTACTCCAAAATAAAAATCTCCTCCATTTATCTGCGTACACTTTCCTTGTACTAGGCCTTCTGGCCTCCAAAATAACATTCAAAACTTGCTGTGGAAGCTGAGACCCTCCAGGGTTTAAAACAGAATATGCCAGGCTGTTAGATGTAGAGAGTGAAGTCTGACATTGAGTAAATGACTGTTCTCCTGAGACAGCAGGTGTGGAATCAAGGCAAAGGCCATGGAGGCTCCCGTATCAGACTTCTCAGTAATGGGTACCAGTGCTGTCGAGGCCAATCTGGAGCTATTAAAATCATCTTTGGCTTGTCCTGTCTGACCTTCAGGAGTACCTTTGGGAGGAGAGGCAGAGGTGGAAAGGCATACACATGAAGATTGCTCCAATTGAATGAGAGAGCATCCACTTTCCAAGCTGTGGGATGAAACCTTTTGTGCAAAACTTTGGCAGCTGGTAGTTTAGTGGAGAAGCGAACAGATCTATGTCTGGAGTTCCCCATAACACTGTCAATTTCTGAAATACATGAGGATCCAATTTCCACTCGTGGGGATCCATAATTTGTCTGCTCAACACATCTGCTAAGGAGTTCTGTGCTCCCGGCAGAAACCTTGCCTGAAGATTTAGCTGTAAACTGAGAGCAGTCTCCCACAAAATCATTGCTTGTCTGCATAGAGGATAAGAATGCGTTCCCCCTTGCTTGTTGATGTACCACATGACAGTTGTGTTGTCTATTAGAACCAACACCTGCCCTGGAAGAAGTAAATCCTTGAAAGCTATTAATGCAAATTGGACTGCTAACATCTCCTTCAAGTTGATATGTAGATGTTGAAGTCTGGCAGGCCACGTGTCTTGTACCCACTTTCCATTTAGATGAGCTCCCCAAGCTTTGTCTGAGGCATCTGTCATTAGAATCTGACTTGACTCTGGCCGGGTCACAGAGAGTCCCTTGTTTAGGTGACATTCCTGAGCCCACCACAAAAATTCCTTTTGAATGCAAGGTATTATCTGAATGACAGTGTCCATATCTTGGCAGTGCTGTGTCCATACATTTTTGAGATACCATTGTAGCTTCCTCATATGCAGTTTGGCATTGGGAAGCACCAGAATACAAGATGCCATGAACCCCAAGGCTTGAAGGACTGTCCTTGCAGTCAGCCTGGACTGATGAGACAAATGATGGAAGTACAGAGAAAGATTCTTTTGTTTGTCCGGGGTCAAAAAGGCCATCTGGGATGCTGTATTCAGTCTCACACCCAGAAATCACATGTCCTGAGAGGGTACTAGACTGGACTTTATTTAGTTCACAGAATACCCCAGGCATCTTAGCACTGCTATCACATACTGTAAATGATGAAGAAGTTCGTCCTTTTCTTGGGCCAGAATCAGGCAATCGTCCAAATAAGGATAGATCTGTATTCCTCTTAGCCTGAAGAAAGCTATCACTGGAGCCAGAACCTTCGTGAACACTCTGGGTGCAGTAGATAAGCCAAAGGGCAATGCAGAGAACTGATAATGAGAAGTCCCAGCCCAAAAACGCAGATACTTCCTGCAACTGAGCCTGATAGGAACATGAAGGTAAGCCTCCTTGAGATCCAGAGTCACCATCCAGTGATCTTTGCCCAGCAGAGGTAAAAGCTGTTGTAACGTCAACATTTTGAACTTGGGAATGTCCACATATGTGTTGAGGATAGATAAATCCAAAATTGGTCTCCACGTGTTCCCCTTCTTTGGTACTAGGAACAGGCGAGAATAAAATCCTAGGCCCACTTCTGGCAGAGGGACCGGTTGTATGGCCCCTATTTGAAGTAGCAGAGAAATTTGTTTGTGAGCCTCTAGTCTTTGCTGAGGAGGAACGTCCGGCATGCCCTTGAAAGGAGGCAAGGTATGGAAATAAAACTTGTAACCTTGGTGTATGATATCCAATACCCATCTGTCTTGGGTAATCAAACTCCAATTTTCCTTGAAGAGTGCCAACCTTCCTCCCAAAGGTGCTGCCAGGCAAGAAGGATCTGGCAGCTGAAAAGGTAGGTCATTGGGCCTGTTTACGAAAGGACTGGCCCCTGCCCTCACCCGAAGATTGTGCAGGTGAACTCCTGTTCTAGGTCTGAAGGAACTCTGAGCTCTACCCCTACCACGCCTAGATCTACCCCTAGACTGAGAATCATAAGAAGGATACGCCCACCCCTTAGCAGGCCAATTCCTACTAAACTGGAGGCTGAACTTGCAAAAAATCTTTAACAGCCTGCATAGACTTAGCCTTGTCTTCCATTTTCTTCAAGACTGACTCCACAGGTGAACCAAACAACACATCAGACAGTAAAGGAGCATCCAAAATCCTTGTCTTAACATGGTCAGATAAATTCTGATCCCTCAGCCAGGCGTGCCTGCGAAGAACTGAACCAGTGGCAGCCACCCTAGACGAGGCCTGTACAGCATCAAAACCACATTGTAAAGAATGCTTACCCACTTGTTCAGAGACATGCACCAAATCTTGCAATTCTTTACACTCAATGCCTTCCGCCAGAGCATCTACCTTAGACTTCAATTGAGAAAGAAGATAGTTTTGATATTTCAACATGTGAAACTGGCAATTCAAAGCCCTCATATCTAAGGTGGAAGAAGTATAGACTTTCTTTCCCCATCTATCCAAAGCTCTGGCCTCTTTATCTGGAGGAACCGGATTTTTTACAACAGAGGCCTTAACACCCTTAGGTCCCTGACTAACAGTTTCTGGGTCCGCCCTAGGACTCTTATAAAGATATTTATGAGCCTCAGGCACCCTGTAATACCTATCCGGTTTAACAGGAGCAGGAGGCAAAGAATCAGGATTAAGTGAAGCCTCTGCAAACACATCTTCCACAACATCCAGAACAGGTGGTATAGCCAAGGGCCTATGCTGGGGCAAAAGCAAAATTCCCTAAGCCTTTTCCTGGAATCAGAGAAGTCCTGACCTTCCCACTTAAAATGTTCCCTCATGGAATGAAGAGTCTCAGAAAAAGAAATCCTCTGGAGGAGAAGCAGAAGGAGTAATCATCTGCATCAGAATCAGAATAAGGAGAGTACTCCTGCAAGTCTTCAGCCAAGACTCTGAAACATCCAAGCCTGCTCAAAACTCCCCAACTCTGGCTCCACCCTAGGCCTCTTATCAGGAGGGGGCAAAGAACCTCTAATCAAAGTAATTAAATCTTCTGTCATTTTAAGCATGTGCTTCTTGGGCACAGACCCTGCTGAACTAGGAGTGACACCAACAGAGGCTAAACCTGGCCTGCCTCTGGGAGAAGCCTTGGAAACAGAAGAAGAGGGCCTAACCACCCTAGGAAGGGAGGGGAGTACAGTAACCTGAGAAGCCCCTTCAGCCTGGCCTGCCTCCTGAGAGGCCACATCCTGCAATATCAAAGTCTCCCCCTGGGACTCCAGAGAAGCCTCCGTCGGAACCACCGGTTCCACTGACGCCTCTAAAGAACCGGCGTCCGGTACGGACGACTCTTCTTGCCTGGGTTTAGCTGCTTTGTCTTTGCGCTTCTTCGAAGAAGCGGGCGCCGGAGAATCCGACGGCATATTATAATTGCACCGCTTCCCGAAGACCAACCTAGCACAATCTAACCTTCGCTTAATAGTGCGCTTATTGAACCTAGCACAAAAGCGACACCCAACAACGTCGTGCTCAGGCCCCAAACAAGGAATACACAAAGAATGATAATCCCTATGCAGTATCTGCTTCCCACAAGAAATACAGTTATTCACTTTTTCTGACATCCGGTAAACCACTGAGGCAAGAAAAAACTAAAATATTCCCCAACGGGGTACTTAGCCAACTTTGACTTGGTCTGAAACTCCGAATTCGAAAAATTTCAGAACGCCGAACGGCATTTGCAACGCTGCTTCTGCATCGGACCATGCAGCAAAAAAGACTGAGGATATGACGTCGGTCATGCGCATTTGTACCCTGACGTCCTGATGTCAGTCTTAAGCGCCTTGACCGACGTCAGCCTAATACTTTGATATTCGGGCCGACCGAGGACAGCAGACTACCCATATGTAAGGACTGCAGCAATGTGAGATGAAGAACATCAATAATTTTCTACACACACACTGTTGTCTCCAATTTTTAATACTTTGCTCTTCTGCCTCAGTTTTGTGAGGGTCAACTCTTTCTGCTGCTATGATTGCATCTTTACTAATATGCCTTGGCTGCTTTCTTATAGCTAAGTTTGCAGCATATACTCCGTGTGCTCTTTCAATTGACGAATCATACTATGGAACACTAGTCCAGTTGCTTATTTGTGCTTTCATAAATTAATTCAGTGTTTCTTCTAAATTCTCTGGTACAGCAGAATACCTCAGGTTTTCTCTGTGAGCTCAGTCTTCTGACTCTACCATTTTTTGAATCAGCTCCTTATGAGAAGCCCCATACTCGGACAGCTTTTTCATTATTTCAACCACTGATTTTTGCAGATTTATCAGTTCATTTGAACAGCTAGTTAAAGCAGCTTCTATTTTCCAGCGTTTTTATTATTTGAGTTAACATATTCCTTCAATGCTTCACTTATTTTAATCACCTTTGATTTATTTTTTCTCTAAATTACTGGAAGCCATTTTCTGAACCAAAACTGAAGCTTGAAATGATTTGTTCGCTTAACAGTTGCAGAAATCCTTCACAGACAGTGTTTTCTCTTTACCTTATCTGGTTCATTTTTTTAGGTTTTCCAATTTTCTTTTTTGCTGGCATCCAGGCAGCGTATTTACTAGCCACTACCTGAATTTTACCCAAAAACAGTTTCAATTGCACTCCTTTTCTTCAGTTCCTGTTTTCACACTGGGAAAGTTGAAGCTAAGCTGTTAATCAGTGTGCAGCCATTTTGGAAGTCCCTACTTTGATACCACTTTAGCCATAAAAGAAGGATTAGCCCTCAATGATACTGCTCTCTGTTGAAAATGAGATAGGGTTGACCCATCATAAAAGCTTGTAGCTCAGACACTCTTCTTGCAGAGGTCAGAGTAATTGGTAAAACAGTTTTCCATGTTAAGAACCTCAAGTCAGCCAGATTAGTTCGTTCAAATGGAGCAAGTGTTAGCTTTAACACAAAATTAAAATCCCAAGGAGGAGTCTCCAGTTTTCTTGGAGGTATCTTATCTCATTCAGTCCTGACAAGCATGAGGCTAATTAATCCCTCAATTCCTGAAGCTAGGAAATCAACTGTGTCAGTGACAGGTTTTCTCTCAGATAGGATATTAAGTGCACATCTCAAATGATTTGTGATATTTCATAAACAGTGCATGTTACAAAAATGCAAAATACGAAGGCTGTTCATTAGACAAAAGACTAAGCACTGGTTTTAGTACCAAAATTCTGTCTGGTAACAATTTATAATGTAAATGTATTAAAATGGTATTTTACATGCTGAAATCTGTTAGTATTGTGGTCAAACAAAGGGTTATATTTTTATAACAATGCAAAACAGACCCACTGTGTCAGTGAGTGAAGAGCTTGACAAGACTGGGTAACACATTGCTCTGTTATGATGTTGCACAATCACTGCAAACTATAAATATATTTTTCACAATACTGCTAAATAATATTAATTTACAGAACTATGCATGTTAGACAGCAAATGCGACTGACAAATTGTGTGCAATAATGCTGTTCACAAAATAGTAACATTTGTTTGTCTGCGGCAATAAAGTTTTTACAGTAAGAATTCTGATATGAAAATATAGTTAACATTCTTAGCTGCTTTAACAAACAAGCATTTATATCTCTGGAAGCTTTCAGATTATTCACTATATTTTAATGCCAATTTTAACTAATACTTATGGCTTACATATGCCAACCAAATATGGGTGTATGGGACTCCATTTCTATATAATTCATGTGAATATAGAAAAATGTCATTTTTCATAACTTTTTGAAAACATTCCTAAATAACTGCAACCCTGCACATCCTACACTGAATGTTTCACTGAACATGTCCAGCTTTTAGATGGTAACCCAGCCTGTCATGCCTGACCTACTGTTGTAGGATATTAGGCTCAGTATTAGATTGTTGTTATTATTAATAATACAGAATATCCCAAACAAATAGTTAAGTCTGTGCCTGTATTGTTCTTCCCTCAGTGTATTCAGCATTAACAGTCACTTCTTTTGAAGGCTTCCCTGGCATGACAGTATCAGACATGTTTGTTTTATTAATGTGAATATGTAAAATACAACATTTTCATAATATTTTACAAACATTCTTCATTAACTTAAGTCCTACACATCTGACAGTAATGCTTTTACTGAGGGTAAGTATGGTATGTCAGTATGCAGATGCCACCATTATTCTTAATGCACAACTCCTATTTTTCAGGAGATATTAGTGCCAATATTAGAATATTGTTAATATTAATACAGCGCATGTCAAATAAATAGTTGCGTCAGACTATGTTTCTCTTGCCCAAGTATGTTTACTATCTTTTTTTCACATCCACTGTGTTGCTTCCTCCAAACATATGTTGCTCCATTGCACAGCATAATGTTCTCAAGTGCAAGTCTTAATACACTTAGTCTTAGTATGTATACTATATATAGTAAGTACTAAGACTAACAGACTTAGTAAACTATCTCTAACATTAACCTAACATTAATGAGTTGTGCCTCAAACAAACACCCATCGGTGGATGTCTTCTTCACCACACATGTTTTAATGTCATGTTTTAGCAACACCAACTGCTTGTATAAGTTTACTGTCACATTTTCAGTAACACCAACTGCTTGTACAAGCCCCCCAACATGATAGTATCCCACTCAACTTTGTACGTATAAAAAAAAATATGGGAAATATTTTAGGTATTAAAGAAAATATAGAAAATACTTCATACATAACCTTTTGTAAATATATATGTTATGTTAGTTTGAGCATTACTGTCTGCCTCTGTCAGAGACACTAGGGTCCAGACCCAAGGTGAATTTCCAATTCCCATCCATTGGTCAAGGTTACGCTTAAATAGGGTTAGGGATAGATTTTGCTGCATGTTGACTGGGAGTCTGTTCCAAAGCATGGAGATCCTCTAAGACACACATCTGTCTTGTCAATATGTCTTATTTAGTCACAAGCAACATTTAAATCCTTGGATCTAGTGACTCTGATGCTGTTAGTTCTACATTTGCGCAAAAGGTCCATCAGGGCTGGATTTGAGGATGCCCTGTAAGACAGGAGACAGAGTATAGAGATAAGAATTTAAGATGAGCATTGTAGGACAATGTGTTTATACACTGCATTGTCCTGGTAAGGAACCTTTGTGGGCATTCCAACTGTTGCTTATGTCTGGTCTAGTACATGCCAAAGGGGGCATTATACTCAAGAGGTTACATATAAACCATTATGTCACCAGGTAGACAGCCAGCTGGCTCACAGACAGGACCCAAGAAGTTAGAATTGGGGAGTTCACCTTCACCTCTACAGAGAGGCCATTCACATGTGAAGTCCCTCAGGGAATGGTCCTGAGACCTCTCCTTTTTGGCATTTACTTCTCTGATGTCAAGGCCAATGTTATGGGACTCTGAGTGACTTAATTTCCAGATGA
The DNA here is from genome assembly GCF_019279795.1 of Protopterus annectens. Lineage (NCBI taxonomy): Eukaryota > Metazoa > Chordata > Ceratodontiformes > Protopteridae > Protopterus > Protopterus annectens. The sequence continues at coordinate 109,943,282 of NC_056731.1, read as the reverse complement.
TTGCAAATTAGAAGTCACAGAATCCCACACTGACACAACTGTTCTCTAGAAAGGGCTGACACAGACAAATAATAAGAAGTTATGTACTCACCATAACGTTCCATCTGAGTAGGTGACTTCATTTGGATGCAACCTGTGGGATTCGGATCCGACATCGGATCCGAGCCGGCAATTCATAAGTTTTAGGATCCGAGCTCCTAGCTCCTCCCTTTACCCATAATCCCCTGCTAAGCCCTGACTGACCTCAGATTGAGTTTGCCCTGTGAATACCAGTATAACAGAATCCTGGGAAACCAGAACTAATAGCATCATGAAAGGTCAGGGGGGGGGGATGGTTGCATCCAAATGAAGTCACCTACTCAGATGGAACGTTATGGTGAGTACATAACTTCTTAATCTGAAGTAGGAAGACTTCATTTGTCTGCAACCTGTGGGACAGAGTCCCCAGCTACCTGGATCTTGGGCGGCCATCATGGAAGGATGTTCCGGAGCACCGCAGAGCCAAAGGATGCTCTCCCTCTAGAAACAACGTCCACTTTGTAATGTGAAATGAAAGTATGAGATGAGGACCAAGTGGCTGCTGCGCAAATATCATCTAATGGTACTCTAGATTTAAAGGCAGCAGAAGTAGATACTGCTCTTGTAGAATGTGCTGTAATTCTCTGAGGAGTTGGCCTTCCTGAGGTGTCATAAGCCTGCAAGATACAATTAGAAATCCACTTTGACAAAGTGACCTTAGAGACTGCCTTACCCAGTGCGAATTTTGCAAAGGAGACGAACAGTTGATCGGATTGTCTATGACCAGCTGTTCTGTGAATGTAGAAACGCAGTTGTCTATGAACATCTAAGGAATGCAGTTTATATTCTCCTTTGTTTTTATATTTGGGAAAGAAAACTGGCAAATTAATAGATTGGTTAATATTGGATTCGGAAGCAATCTTTGGAAGAAAGGAAGGACTGGTCCTGAGGGAAACCCTATCAGGAAAAAAGGAGAGATAAGGTGGTTTGACGCATAGAGCTTGGAGTTCTGAAACTCTTCTAGCTGACATAATGGCCACTAAGAAAGCAGTTTTCCAGGAAAGATACTTCAAGTCCACAGAGGCGGCAGGTTCAAAAGGAGGAGCGGTTAGGGCCTGCAGCACCAGAGACAAGTCCCAAGGTGGTATGGCTTCCTTAACAGGAGGTCTTAAGAGGAAAGCACCCTTAAGAAAGGTTTTACAAATTTTTGCAGCCATGAGAGGCGTCGAGTCATGACCCACATGGTAATGAGAAATGGCTGCCATCTGTACCTTTACCGTCGAAGAGCTTGCTCCTCGTTGGAAAAGGTCTGTCAAAAAGTCTAGTACCGCAGAGAGTGGCGCGGAAAAGGGATCAAGATTTTTATGTTCTGCCCAAATAGAGAACCGCTTCCATTTGCTTCGATAAACCTTCCTAGTAGAAGGTTTATGGGCAGCCACTATGATGGCTTTCACTGGTGAAGAGATACCGGGAGTCCTTATTAGGGATGGAACTGGAGCAGCCAAGCCATCAATTTCAGCGTGTGAAGGTTCGGGATTGGAAGCCCCTGAGGATGGGAAATGAGATCCGGAATTGGATCTAGAGTCCAGGGTGGATTCACTCTGTGAGATAATACATAAGGGAACCATGGTTGACGAGGCCAGAATGGGGCAATGAGAATCATTTTGCTCCCCAAACTGCTGGCTTTCTGCAATAGTTTTTGCATTAGAGGAAGAGGAGGATAAGCGTATAGGAGACCGGGAGGCCAAGCATGTACCAGGGCATCTCTCGGGGATTCCCCGAATGGGGGAAGCAGAGCGAAGAAGTTGTCACATTTTGCGTTTGAGGGAGAAGCAAAAAGATCGCAACAGGGTAGCCCCCAGGTGGCAAAAATCTGCTTCGCTACTAGAGAAATGAGAGACCATTCGTGAGGGGAAAGAATGGTGCCACTGAGCTTGCCCGCTAGAATGTTGGACCTTCCCGGAATGTGCGTTGCCACAAGAAAGCGGTTGGTGGAGATTGCCCATTCCCATACTCTCATAGCCTCTCAACAAAGGGGGTAGGACCTGGTTCCCCCCTGTTTGTTGATGTACCAGACTACCGACATGTTGTCTGTCTGGATAGCAATAGTTCCTACAGGAAGAAGGCTGTGTAGTGCTTGCAACGCTAATAGCACTGCCCTCATCTCCAGAACATTTATATGCAGGGAGGTCTCTGAAAGTACAGTTTTGTACCTACCATAAATGTAGATGTCCGATAGGAATGCATCTGCAGTCCTTACAAATGGGTTGTCCTGTCGTCAGGCAGCCCTTCGGTCGGCCGGATTCCAAAGTCTGGGTCTGGCATTGGCTGGTGTCGCACTTCACCCGACGTCATTGCTGCAGTTATTTGGGTATAAAGGTATCAGCCGACGCCATTTTCCTCAGTGTTTCTTGCCCCAGATGCCAGGTGCCCTCTAGGAAGGCTAAATTTGGATAAATGCCAATGATTCCAAACATTAGAGAGCAAACAAAAAATAAGCATGTATGTACATATATACAAACAAATACACCATAATAGATTCCCCCAGCTAGCTATAAGAGGGGCAAATACCCTAGGAGTACCACAGAGGGGAAGGAGGGTGAGTAATCCTGACTGCAGATGCATTCCTATCGGACATCTACATTTATGGTAGGTACAAAACTGTACTATGTCCTTCAAGGATGCATCTGCAGTCCTTACAAATGGGTAGAATACCATAGCCAAACTGGGGGAGGAGGAATAAATAGAATTATGGTGTAGTTAAGATCCCTTGCAAAACATCAGTGGCAAAACCTGCTCGGGATCTAGAGTATAAGGGTAAATTATAATGCTTGGCAAATGTATGCACGGAGCTCCAAGTAGCAGCCTCTAAAATGTCTTTGGTAGCCACTCCTCGTAGAAAAGCTGTGGTAGTGACTGTAGCTCTTGTAGAGTGAGGCCTGATGTTTTCTGGAGTTTTCTTTCCATGGTAGGAGTAACAAAATCTAATGCAATTTCCTATCCACTTAGATATTGTCTGTTTTGAAATTGCTTTCCCTTCCATTCCTGTTGCATATGCTACCAGTAACTGGTCAGTTTTTCTATTGCTCTTGGTCCTGTCCAGGTAGTAGCGTAATTGTCTGTGTACATCCAAGGTATGCAACAGTCTTTCTCCCCTGTTCTGCGGGTTGGGGAAGAATGTAGGTAGGTGGATAGCCTGGTTTAAAGATACTCTGGAGACCACCTTAGGCATAAAAGTAGGATTTGTTCTCATGGACACTCTATCTTGATGGAAGATCAGAAAGGGCTGTACTGCCATTAATGCCTGTAGCTCAGAAACCCTTCTTGCTGAAGTGATTGCCAGCAGGAAAGCAGTTTTCCATGATAAGTATTGTAATTCTGCTGTTGCTGCTGGTTCGAAAGGAGGAAGTGTCAATTTTTCTAGCACAAAGTTTAAGTCCCATGCAGGTAGTGGTGGCTTCCTAGGTGGTTTTACATTTTTAATTCCTCTCAGAAAATGCCTGAGCAGAGGGTGTGAGAAGACTGGAGGATCCAAATCGTATTCTGCTGAAATAGCTGATGCATGAATCTTAATGGAAGAGTAGGACAGGCCTTTGTGGAAGAGCTCTGCCAAGTATTCCAGGATGTTGGCTATGTTTACCAGTGACACATCTTCTCCTTTAACAGTACTCCAAATGAGGTATCTTTTCCATTTTGCTGAATAGGTTTTCCTTGTTGAAGGTCTGCGAGCTTCCAGGATAATGTCTTTAGCCCTTTGGGATAAATTTGGGTTAATTTGTCTTATGCAATGTTCCAGGCAGTCAGCTGCAGAGTTTTCAGGTTTGGATGCAGGGTGTTGTAGTTGTTCTGAGTTAACAGCAAGGGAACTAGGGGAAGGGTCCACATCTGTTCCCGAGACATGCTCCTGAGTAATGGGTACCAATGTTGCCTTGGCCAGTCTGGAGCTATCAGAATGATCCTTGGACGGTCCTCTTTGATCTTCAATAGCACCTTGTGCATCAAAGGAAGTGGTGGGAATGCATATGCTGCCAGATTTTTCCAACTGAAGGATAGGGAGTCCACCTTCCAAGCCAGTGGGTGGTACGTCCTGGTGCAGAATTTCTTTAGTTGGTGATTGCGTGGGGATGCAAATAAGTCTATTTCTGGGAGTCCCCATTTTCTTGTAATGGTTTTGAAGATGTCCGGATGCAGCATCCATTCGTGGGCATCCGTGGTAGTCCTGCTTAGTATGTCTGCTAGAATGTTTTCTTTTCCTGGTACAAAGATTGCTTGTAACTGAATGTTGTAACTCAGGGCCACATTCCAGAGGTCCAGGGCCATCCGGCATAGAGGGTACGAATGTGTACCTCCCTGCTTGTTGATGTACCACATAACTGTGGTGTTGTCTGTCCTTATCAGCAATTGATCTTGTCGAAGAAATGGACTGAAAGCCTGAATTGCCAGTTTTACTGCCAGCATTTCCTTTAGGTTTATGTGTAGGTGCAGCTGCTCTTGAGTCCATAAACCTTGTATGCACTTGTCCAGCATGTGGGCCCCCCAACCGAGGTCTGAGGCGTCCGTTGTGATGGTTTGGCTTGGTTGAGTGCTGAGGAAGGGCAATCCTTTGTTTGATTGACAGGCCTGAGCCCACCATTGGAATTCCTGCTTCAGGCATGGAATTATTGGAATTTGAGTTTCTAGGCTGTGCTTGTGTTGAGACCATATATTCCTTGGGTACCACTGTAGCTTTCTCATATGCAGTCTGGCATGTGGGACCAATATTATGCAGGATGCCATGAAGCCCAAGGCTTGCAGGACTTTTCTTGCTGTTAGATGGTTTTGCTTTGTTAATGCCAAGAAGTAGAGAGGGAGTTGTTCCTGTTTTTCTACTGTTAGGAATGCCATTTGTTTGGATGTGTCCAGTTCCGCACCCAAAAAGGTTATCCTTTGGGATGGTATCAGCCTTGACTTTTTTATATTGACTGTGTATCCCAGGGCTTGTAGAAGGTAAATGACCCTTTTCAAGTCTTCTGCTAGCTTGTTTTTGCTGTCCGCTTGTATCAGGCAGTCGTCCAGGTAAGGGTAGATTTGGATTCCCTGAAGCCTGCAATGAGCGATTACTGATGACAGGCATTTCGTGAACACTCTGGGCGCAGTAGATAAGCCAAAGGGCAATGCTGAGAATTGATAGTGCTCTGATCCTGCAAGAAATCTGAGGTATCTTCTGCAATTTGGTCGTATGGGGACGTGCAGGTATGCCTCCTTGAGATCTAGAGATACCAGCCAAGACTCCTTGCCCAGCATGGGAAGAAGCTGCTGTAGGGTCAGCATTTTGAATTTTGGAACAATGAGGAATGTGTTTAAAGCGGACAGGTCGAGAATAGGTCTCCATTTGCTTTCTTTCCTTGGTACCAGGAAGAACCTGGAGTAAAAGCCCTTTCCTTGCTCCATATATGGTACCTTTTCCGCAGCTCTCATCCTTAATAATTGATTTATTTGTTTTAGAGCTTCTGCCTTTTGATTTGGAGGTAGGTTTGGCATTCCTCTCTTCCCTGGTAGAGTATGGAAATGAAACCTGTAGCCTTGGTCTATTGTCTGCAAAATCCACTTGTCTCTTGTGATGTAATGCCAGTTCTTTGAAAATAAGGCTAGCTTTCCGCCTAAGGGTGCTTCTAGTTGTTCCCTGGTAGGCGGTGCCAGAGCCAAGTCACTGTGATTGTCCTGTAGTAGTGGTGGTGGCTGTGTCTGTGCCTCGCTGGTTGTTACCCTGCCACTGGTGTCCCCTGTAGGCACCCCTGGATTGGCTTCTGCCTCTTGAACGCCTATTCCTGCCTCTCTGAGCTCTGGAGGAGTCTGGAAAGGACCAATTCTTTGAGGGCCAATTCCTGCTAAACCTTGGAGGTTGGACCTGTAAGAAATCTTTCACTGTTTGGACAGATTTTGCCTTCTCTTCCATTTTCTTCAGCACCTGTTGTGCAGGAGAGCCAAACAAATTGATCTTGTCCATAGGAGCATCTAATAGTTTTGATTTGACATGGTCTGGTAAGGCCTGCTCTTTTAACCATGCATGCCTTCTGATAACTGTGCCAGTCATGGCTGATCTAAAGGAAGCCTCCAGTGCATCATAGCCGCATTTTAAAGAATGGTTACTAACTTGCTGAATGTTATGTACCATTTCCTGAACATATTTCTTGTCTAAAGGTTCATCTGAGGACAGTTTTTTGGTTAACTGGTCTAGCATAAATTCTTGATACTGGATCATGTGAAATTGACAGTTCAAAGCCCTAGCTGAAAGAGTAGCAGAAGTGTACACTTTTTTCCCCCATCTCTCTAAGGACCTGGATTCCCTTTCAGAGGGGAGGGGTTTTTTTGCAGAGGTAGTTGCTACAGCCTTAGGTCCCTGGGAGATAGTCTCGGGATCTGCAAAAGGAGCCTTGTATAAATGGTGATGTGTGTCCGGGACCCTGTAGTACCTATCGGGCTTAGCAGGGGCCGGAGGTAGAGAATCAGGAGCAGTACAAGCATCATTAAATGCATCATCCACAACAAAAAGAACTGGAGGTATAGCTAGAGGCCTATGTTGTGGTACATGTAAAAAGGTTCTAAGCCTTTTTCTGGAGTCTGAAAAATCTTGGCCCTGCCACTGAAATTGTTCCCTCATAGCATGCAAGGTTTCCCCAAAGGAAAATTCCTCAGGCGGAGAGGCAGAAGGAATGGACTCTTCAGCATCAGAGTCTTCATAAGGAGAAAAAGGAGCCTCTGGAGGGTCTGTATTATCTGAATCATCAGAGGAATCATCTGTGGAAACTGGCTCAGGGGGCTCTGCTCTAGGCCTCTTCTCTGGAGGTGGGTGAGAGGCCCTGTCTGGGTGAGGTTGGGATCCCCGGATTAAAGAAATGAGATCCTCTGCTAGACTAAGCATTTGGGAACTGGAGCTAGGCCTGTGAGATGGGGTCTTAACAGGCACAGATTTAGTAGCTTTAGCTGCTTTAGCCCTGGCAAAGGCCTTAATGGACATGGCTGCTGGTGGCCTAGCAGCTCCACGTGCAGGGGTAGAAATATCCAAGGGAATAGTGTCAGATAATTCCTGAGAAACCACAACTGCAGGTTTGATTTCAGAAGCCGATTCCACCAGGTTGGAAGAGGCCTCGGTAGAAGGTAAGTTTTCGGCTGAAGGAAGAACCGCTTGCTCGGTTTCAGCCGAAACCGAGACACTAGCGGTTGGCTTAACCGCGGTTTCGGCCGAAACCGCGGACCGTGAGTGTCGGTCCTTTTCCTTGCGTTTTTTGGATATTTGCGAAGTCGGAGGATCCGACGGCATAATATAAGCAAAATCGGAGCCGAAAAACTGCTCAGCAAATTCCGACCGACGTCTAAGCGTCCGTTGGTTAAAAGAAGCACAGGCTAGACAAGCTGCTACGTCGTGGTCTGGGCCTAAACAAGGTAAGCAGTAAGAGTGGAAATCCTTATGAGGTATTTGTTTCCCACAAGTTAAACAGTTATTCACTTTTTCTGACATCGGCTGAGGCAAGAAAGAGTCCCCAACGGGGTACTTAGCTTTTTAGAAGTCTTTGAAGTAGTATTCGGTAGTAGTAATCTCTGGATCTGACCGACCGGCACTTGCGAACAGCTTCTGCTTCGGGCGCCACGCGGCAAGAAAGACTGGGGAAAATGGCGTCGGCTGATGCCTTTATACCCGAATAACTGCAGCAATGACGTCGGGTGAAGTGCGACACCAGCCGATGCCAGACCCAGACTTTGGAATCCGGCTGACCGAAGGGCTGCCTGACGACAGGACAACCCATTTGTAAGGACTGCAGATGCATCCTTGAAGGACATCTGTTCCACGTGCCTTGGACAATCCTGCCCGCTGAATGGCCCCCCCCCCACCCGAGGCGAGAAGCGTCCGTGGTCACCGTGGCTAGGGGGAATGCAGTACAGAAGGGTCTCCCTGTTAGGAGGTCCATTGACTGGAGCCACCAGAACAGGGAGCTTCTGCATGCTCTGCTGATGGCTATCGGGCTGTTGAGAGGAAGGTAAAGCGGGGACCATTGGACCTGGAGGGTCCATTGAAGAATCTGCTTGTGTAGCCGTGCGTGAAGGAGGAGTGGGATGGCTGCCGCCATTGAACCTAGGGCCCTCAGGACCATAGCTGCAGTCGGAGCCGGTTCTAAGATGGCCGTGATATGACACCTCAGGTTGGACAGCCGATCTGGAGTGAGGAATGCCCGCATGTTTCTTGTGTCCAATCTTCCTCCTATAAAATCTATAAGCTGTGTAGGGGCCAAGGAAGATTTTTCTCGGTTTATGGTGATGCCCAGCCGAGGGGCTATGTGAAGGAAATAGTCCCTGGCTGAGCACAGTAGATGCCTTGATGACGCTGTAAGGAGCCAGTCGTCCAGGTATGGAAACACCTGAATTCCCTGGAGTCTCAGGTGGGCCGCTACCACTGCAAGTACCTTGGTAAACACCCTGGGGGCAGAGGTGAGACCAAAGGGAAGGACCCTGAACTGGTAGTGATTGGCTCCCAGCCGAAAGCGAAGCAACCTCCTGGACCGTCTGTCCATTAGAATGTGGTAGTACGCGTCCTTGAGGTCTATAGAGCACATCCAATCATTCTCCCGCAAAAGGGGGAGGATAGATTGTAAGGTGAACATCCAGAACTTTTGCTTGGTTACAGACAGGTTCAGTTGTGACAGGTCTAGGATCGGTCTTAAGTCCCCCGTCTTTTTTGGCACCAAGAAGAACCTGGAGTAAAACCCTGATCCGGTCTGATCTCGGGGGACGCGTTGGATGGCTCTTTTTGTTAGCAGCTGTGCGATTTCCACAGTTGCTAACTCCCGTTGATCGGGTGGTACATCGGGGAGGTTTTTGGATCTGGGAATACTGTGAAGGGGGATTGAATAGCCTCTGGATATCACTCGAGGCACCCAACGGTCTGACGTTATCGACTCCCATGATGTCAGGTGCCTCGAAAAACGCCCCCCGACTGCCTCCAGAGAGGAGCAGCCGGGTAACCCATCAGGGTTGCTGCGTGGGTCTGTCAGAGAAGGGTTCTCTGGACCCAAAGTTCCTAGGAGCCCCTCTGCCTCTAGGACGGCGACCTCCCTGTCCTCCTCTGCCACGGAAGGACTGGTTGTCCGGAGCAGGTTGGGATTGCTGCGATTTCCGGAACCACATCTTCTTCTGTCCCTTTTGGTTATTCGAGAAGGACCTCCGGGGAGCTGAGAAGAGGACTCCGACGGCAGACAGCGTCTTCCCGTCCTTTTCGCTCTGGATAAGCGTTTTGCGAACCGTTTTGCCAAAAAGGGCAGAACCATCAAAGGGGGCATTTGCAAAGGTCGCTTTGAAGGGCTCTGCGAAGTCACAGTGGCGGAGCCAGGCCTGGCGTCTCATAACAAGGCCCGATCCGCTAGCTCTAGCGGCTCCCTCTGTTGCATGAGATAAGAGCCGCATAGAAGTATTAGACACCACTCAGAGTGGCAATACAGGTGGAGTACACTTGTTTGTCCTCCGCCGAAATGGACTCTGTGGGACATGCAGCGTATTCCTTAATCAGGTCTCGCTGCATCCTGATCACGTGTGCCATATAGTTCAGCGCCCTCAGGGAGAAGGTTGCTGAACTAAAGACTCGCTTCCCAATGCGATCCAGCGAGCGGGATTCCTTGCTCAGGGGATGCATAGAGGGACTCTCCTGAGCCAATTCCCTCTTTGTGGCTGCAGCCATCAGCATGGCATCTACTGGGGGTCCCCTACTCCAATGTGTACGGTCCGATGGGGGACTAAGAATGCGGTCCGGATGTTTGGGAACAGGCTCTACGGTGTCCGGGTCCTTCCACGCTCTGTTGGCAATAAGGTCCACCAGAGGGTCGGCAGGAGGGGACACCCAAGAGGTAGACGGGCCCGCCTCAAATGCCTCCAAGAACACAGACTCGTCCAAGGAGGCCTTGGGGGCAGACCACCCCCCCGATCCTTAACATTTCCATAATGTCTCCAAAGAAGACATCTTCTGGGGGTGATCTTGGGGAGCCCTCCCCTTCCTCCAAGTCCGTGTCTTCAGTAATAGACTCGGGGGAGTCCACGTGCCTCCTCTTACACTTATGCTTATGAGGCACTTCCTCGGGGGGACTGTCCGAGGAGTCCTCGCCAGTAACCAGTTGTTCCAAAGGAACCACTTGGGACACTGAGGCGGGCTGTCCCTGAGACCGGCTGATGGGAGCATGGCCCAGCTGGGAGGGAGTGCGGGATGGAGCCGAGACAGGGACCAGGGGTCCGGATGTCCTCGACAGAACCCTCTCCACAATGTCGAAGGCCGAGGGGGAGCCGACTTCTCTAAGCCGAGAGCCGACCCCCACTCGGATCCGACGAATGGATCAGAACCGGAGCCGAGACCGTCGGATCCGAGAGACCGGTGCGCTCCGACCTAGACGGAGTCAAAGAGACACCGGCTCCCTCGGATCCGAGGCTAGGCCCACGGCTCCGAGAGGTCGGGTCCGAAGTACCCGAAGCACACAAGGGAGGGATCTGATCAGAGGTGCACCGACCAGTCAGATCCGACCCACCCCCGGGTCCAACGCTGCCCGGCTCCGAAAGCTCCGAACCCGGGAGTCGGGTCGGAGAAGGAGCTATGGGGGTGAAAAAAGGGGTCGAGGCCCCTCCCGGATGGGGGGGGGGGCCAGGAGCACTCCCATCTGCATCTGGGCCTGGATGAATCGCCTCATCATCCGGTCCATATCAGCGTCTGACATAGAAAAGGTTGACCTCGACGAAGCCACCGAGGCGGATCTAGAGTGTCGCCTCGATGACCTCGACGAAGGTCTAGTCTCCACCTCCTCGGGTCCGGGAGAGAACCGAGGGGATCGGAGCTGAGGAAGAGGAGATTTAGAAGCCAGAGGGGAGGCACGCTTAGGCGGGGGGCCGAGACAGAGGCCTCGGCCCGCCGCTTATGGCGCCCCTCCCTGTGCCTCTCCTTTTCCCTCCTGGTCTCCCTATCCTCCGGTTTCTTGGCGGGAGATTGAGTCCCTGCCGGAGGAAGGGAGACTGAAGTAGCCACTGGTGTAGCAGGGGCCGAGGCCGAAGCCGATTCAGGAGGGAGAAGTCCCACCAGAACCAACTTCGACCTCCGCTCCCTTAAAGCCCGGGGGTTGAACCCTGCACAAATGGTACAACCAGATGAAAGGTGTTCAACCCCCAGGCATTCAAGACCGAGTGTGGCCATCAGCCGGGGAAAGCTTATGGCCACACTCGGTAAATTTAGAAAATATAGCCTTGGGGGCTTCAGACATGGCTACGCCCTAACAGGCCCTAAAAAAACACACACACACACAACTAACACACACTAACGAACACCCGAGAAAGGTTAACTAAAAGAAGGGAGGAAAGCCTAATCAAACACGCACTAATTTCTGCTAAAGTATAAAAAGGAAATATAGTCAAAAATATTTCACCAAATCTCTTTGCGATGGAGCTCGAAAAATCCCGTCAGCTACTGAACGCGGCAAACGAAATCTGGGGTCAGTCAGGGCTTAGCAGGGGATTATGGGTAAAGGGAGGAGCTAGGAGCTCGGATCCTAAAGCTTATGAATTGCCGGCTCGGATCCGATGTCGGATCCGAATCCCACAGGTTGCAGACAAATGAAGTCTTTCTACTTCAGATCTAGTGTTAGAGCCACAGATCAAAACTAAAGGCTCAGAAATGCATAACAACATCCTTCAGGAAGTCATACACCCCTGGTAACCATCATATTGACAACACACCCTTAAGAGGTGACACAGGAGTCAGGGACTTGGGGAAATACATAGACAGTAATCTAGTCTTAGACCATCACATATCTACAGTAGTGAGGACATCAATCTATCTTGTGCAACTTGTAAACAAAGGTATGGCATTCAGGTCCAAGGAAGTCATTGTTCCACTGTATTCGTCATTCATCAGACATATCATTGAGCACAAAGCCCCCTTTGATATGTACCTAACCAGGCATCTCCAGCAACTAGAATGTCCACAGAGGCTTCTCACTACAAGAGAACATGGTGTAAGTAACATGTCCGATGCAAACTGCCTCTAGGCCCTATCCTTGTACTCTGTCTCCTACAGGCTGCTGAGAGGAGAGATATGTCTGGCATACAAGGCCTGATGGACTTCTAACATGTTTGCAAAACAAACATCACCAGATTTACCTGTTCTAAAGATGTAAACTTGTCTGTGATATAAACAGGACCTGCTGGAGAGACAGGTATGTATCCCAGAGACTATCCCTTCTCTGGAACATGTTCCCATCTCATATGTAGTGGAGTTCCTCCAAAACCCAATTCAAATGTAAATTGGACAACTGGATGGGGAACAGGAAATAAATTAATCCCTCGTTTATTACCTATGTCTCAAATGGACACATGCAGCCTGTAAATGGTTCATCTTAAAGGCCACTGCTTTAAATGTTTTCTCCCAGGTCACTGCAAACACTTAACAAAGGTACCAGAGTTTGTCAGAGATTTGGGATGCATAGCTAGACTTAAAAAGTCCCTTGTGGTCATTAGCCTAGTAAACACCTATGGACGGGTCCGATAAGGGCCAAATAAAGTGACACTATGATATCCTTTGAGCTGGATGCCATGCCCTTACTTGTGTTTGCTGACAATGAATGATTTTCTTACTACTTTGGCCATACTTTGGTCAAAGGCTAGATCACGGTCTACATATGTTCCCAGATCCCTGAGCACTAGGTCAACTCTTAGGGGTGTCTTACCGATGGAATAAATAGCCTGGGTAGCAGTTTTCCCAAAAGATAGTATAATGCATTTCTTAGCACTGAGTTTTAATATGTGACTTCGGCACCAGCCATTTGTGTGCGTTAGACTCTCCTGTAAGATGTTTGTGTCATGGGGAGTCTATAATAGCTCCAAATTTGCAGTCATCAGCATGCTTATTAGATTATTTTAAGTTACAGATGCCAAACTGTTCCCTAATGCAGGAACCAGCATTAATGATGTATTAACACTAATATTAGAATACCAGTAATATTAATAACTTGCACCAAAAAGAAACAATTATATCAGTGGACAGACAATCTTAGACAACTTCTCTTCCTCTAATTTTTCATCTAGTAATTATTGCTTGTACAGGCTTCACTAGCACATCAGTATCATTCACTACATTTGGAAATATTTTATTACTTTCATAAATGACTGCAAACACTTTTCAATTATTCAAGCCTTCCACATCCCAAATTAATGGTATAACTGTCCAGATGTACTGAATCATATTAGCTTTCATGTGCCACTTGTATCCTAATGCTAATGATACCATTAACCTGGTGGCAATCAAAATCTAAATGAATAAATACATATGTAAATAAGAAAATAAATAATGAGGAATTTCTGCTAATGCACAAACATGCTAATATTAATAAGTGCAGAAAAAGAAATATATAATTTTATAAATTGCAATACCATTCTATGCATGCACATTTATTCTCTTACTGTCTACTTTACTAATGCCTTATTAAAGCAAACACAACAAAATATGGTTTCCTTTTAAGAGTTTTGAGAAATTATCTTCACTACTTCAGGGACTATACATCTGGCATACACTTTTTTGTTCATTATTCTCACCAATACAGACAGTTCACTGACTGTCTGAACTTCAGATTTCGGATTCTGATTCTATGGATGAAATACATAAATAGCAACAAATTCTATACTCAAGATGTCTGATTCTGATTTCAAGAATAAATAAATACATAAATAATTACCTCAAAAATGTATTTCAGTCTGCTATTGTATGATATGTACAATGCAGTCCATTGCAGCTCCACACACCTATGCCCACTGACTACAGTTCCTTTACTACCCATATACACTTCAGTTACATGGCTGTGATCAAATGAATAAATACATAAGCAACAGCCATGGTAATACTGCAAATCGCTGATATCTGATGCTTTCAGTGCAACTTGTTATAACCCCTACTACACTCATACACACATGCACACTCCGAAGTGAACAATTACTGTCACTCTCACCGATCTCTGTCTCACACAGTCACCAACCTCTCTCTCTTATGCGTACGCACTGTCACCAATCTCCTTCACTCACACACACACAGTCACACATTTTTCTCTCTATCTCACACACAAACACAATTACCAGTCTCTCTCTGACACACATACATGCATACACCACATCACCAATCCCTCTTTCTGAAACACAGGACACCCCCTGTCACCAGTCCCCATCTCCAACACACACACCACATCACCAGTCTCTCTTTTTGAAACACAGAACACCCCCTGTCACCAATCCCTATTTCCGACACAAAGCTAAAAATTACACACACACACACACACATACACTTACATCAATCTCACTCTCACATGAATTTTTTCCCACTGCCAAAATTAACTCTGATGAATAATCTTCAAAACCTATTTGTCTAAAACTATCTAATGTCACTGAGGAAAGTGAGACTCAAACGTTCTGGAAGGGAGGGATAAGGAACTGCTAGGGAGGGAGAGGGAAGAAGTCATTCTGACAGTACTTTGTTCTGGGGAATCCTGCTTTTTTTTTTAATCTCCACGCCATTGTTTTTTTAAACATCTGTATACATGAATCTTGCTGAGACTGTTTATTCTGTTTCTTGCCAAAATTGGACAAGGGAGCAGAAAATTCCTTGGAAAATGTGGAGAAGGGGGGCTGGAAAACCTGATAGATTCCCTGCATCAGTTTACCTCTCTCATCGTATTTTTGATAAACTCTGCAGGAGAGGGTCCAAAAACTAAATCTCTCTCCAAAGGAGAATTTAAAATATCATTTTCTACATCTTCTGGAAGGTTCTGTGTTCCCAGGTAGGCAACCCTCAACACTACCAGAGACAATAGCCCGGGAAGTAGTATCGACAGAATCACACACACACTTTAAAACAATAAGTAATGACATGAAAAACTGAAGAAACTAAACCACACAAATTTTTCCTCACTGGAGGGAACTGGAGATAAAACATTCCTCATACTTTCACAATTAGTCAGAATACATTTTAACATAAGAGTCTGACAATTTAAAATGCTAAAAATTAAAACTGCAGAAAAAAATAAGTTATGTACTCACTATGATGTTCCATCTGTGTTGTCCATTTTCATTCCTTCTCAACTCTTGGGTTCGGATCTGATCCTTGGATCCGATTCAGCCACTTCGACTAGCTCGTGGATCTCTGAAAGCTCTTGAGCTCCTCCCTTTCCCATAATGCCCTAGCCCCTAAAGTACCTCAGATCTTGTTTGCTACCAAAGAATAACAAAAAATCAAAATGTCCAGCAAAAACTGGGGCTCAAAGATAGGAACAAGGTTCCTTCACTATCTTTGATCCTTCCAAAAGAATGACTAGGAGGGGGCTTGGTGGGAGGGTAGTTGAGGAAGAATGAAAATGGACATCACAGATGGAAATTTATGGTGAGTACATAACTTCTTTATTTGATGTTGTCAATTTTCATTCATACCTCAACTCTTGGAACAGTCCCCCCCCTCAACTACCTAGAAACCCTGGAAGGACTCTAAGGAAGAATATTCCTGAGTACTGTTGAACCAAAAACTGCTCTGCCCCTAGAGACCAGATCTAATCTGTAATGAGCAATAAAAGTGTGACGAATGGTCCAAGTTGTAGCTGCACAAATATCATCTAGGGAAGCTCTGGAGAAGAACACTGAAGAAGCAGCCACAGACCTTGCTGAATGTGTTCTTAGTGACTTGGGTAAGGACAAGCCCAATTTATTATAGCCACAGTTAATACAATAAGTCAACCATTTAGCTAATGTTACTTTAGAGACTGAATTGCCCAATCTTGAATCCAAAAAGGATACAAAACAGCTGGTCTGTTTTTCTAAACTATTTTGTTCTATGTAAGTAAAAACATACTTGTCTGTGAATGTCCAATAGGTGTAGCATATGTTTTCCTTTACTGGAAAAATTTGGTAAGTTACTAGTCTGAATCATATTAGATTCTAGCGCCACCTTAGGAAGAAAGGAAGCATTGTATCTTAAGGATACTCTGTCTTTATGAAAGATCAACTAAGGGTGTTTCATAGACAAGCCCTGCAATTCTGAAACCCTTCTGGTAGAAGTAATTGCTACTAAAAATATAGTTTTACAAGTTAAATATTTTAGTTCCATCTTTGCTGCAGGTTCAAAGGGAGACTGAGTTAAAGCTTGCAATACTGCATTTACATCCCAAGGGGCAGTAGGATCCTTAATAGGAGGTCTAAGAAGAAGTGTTCCTATTAAAAAGTCTTTACATAGTTTGGAAGAAGCTAGAGTAGAATTATCTATGCCAACATGAAAGTTGGAGATGGCGGCTAATTGCACTTTAATGGTAAAAGAACTACTTCCTTCATTAAAGACTGATGCTAGAAATTCCAGAACTTTACAAACAGGAGCAGAAAAAGGATATAATTGACTCTGTTGAGACCAATATACAAATCTTTTCCATTTACTTTGGTAAAATTTTCTGGTGGAAGCTTTGTAACATGACAGAAGAATATGACTGACTGAGGAGAAGGGCCTGGGCTGTCTAGCAATCAATGGAAGTGGGGAAACCCTGAGGTTAATTTCAGGCCTGCAATGTTTGGATGAATCGAGTTTGTCAGATGAGACAGAAGGCCTGGAGCTGGAGGGAGAAAAAGTTGGGGTCAATTAAAGGGAAACCAAAACTGACAAGGCAATATGGGGCAATGAAGATTACTGTGCTCTTTAGTTGAGATGCTTTCTGAAGAACTTTGGCAATGAGGATAGGCATAAAGGAGAAAGGTGGGCCAGTCATGAAGTACAGCATCTCTTGGTGAATTCTCCAATAAGGAAATGAGGGCCAAGAACCTGCTGCATTTGTTGATGAGAGAGGAGGCAAATGGATAACAGCATGGTTGACCCCATAGATGGAAGTTTCTTTTCTTCACCTTCATGTTGACAGACCACTTATGAGCCATTAGAAGAGACCTGCTTAACTTGTCTGCAATCATACTGGACTTCCCCGGAATGTGCCTTGCTATCAATTGATTGAGATTGCCCATTGCCACATTCTTACAGCTTCTTGACACAAGGGGTAAGATCCGGTTCCCCCTTGCCTGTTGATATACCAGACCACTGACATTTTGTCCATCTGAACTGCAATATTCCTACGGGGAAGAGCGTCTTGGAAGGCCTGCAATGCTAGGAGGACAGTTTTCATTTCCAGGACACTGATAATCATGCTGGCCTCTTTGGGGGACCATGTGATCGGTCCGTCTTTCCCAGAAAGTGCCGTCCCCAGCTGATCTGGGAGGCATCGATGGTTACTATGGTCTTGGGTTGGGGAAGAACAAAGGGATGACCTTCTTACACTTGACTTGATTGTATCCACCACAGAAGGTTATTTTTTGCAAGCTTGAGATATCTTGATCTTGCTGGACAGATGGTGATAAAGAATGGAACACTGAGTAGCTAAGGTTCATTGTAGTATTCTCATATGGTACATTGATAATAGTGCTAGGATGACTGCCGCTGACATGGACCATACAGCCTGAAGGATTAATCGAGCTGATAGAAAAGAATTTTGGATGATTTTCCTGACCTGGAACTGAATAGTCTGAACTCTCTGCAAGGGAAGAGATGCTGTTTGCATGATCATGTTGAAAGAAGCACTGATAAATTTTAAAGTCTGAGTTGGTTCCAGATTAAATTTATTGTAATTGACCGAGATACCCAGATGGGAGCAAATTTGAAGTACGTAATCTCGGGTTTGTATCATTTGATCGGACCAGTGATGAGCCAGTCATCTAAATATGTAAACACTCATAATCCTTGCAGTCTCAGGTGAGCTGTCATTACTGTCATACACTTGGTGAACACTCTGGCGACTGCTGTGACACCAATGGGCAGAGCTCTGAACTGGTAATGACTGGCTCCCAGCTGGAAGTGTAGATATCTGCTGGAGCGTCTGTTCATTTTGATATAATAGTACGCATCCTGAAGATCAGTCGAGCACATCCAATTATCATGGTGCAGAAAAGGCAGAATGGACTGAGCTGTGACCATCCAGAACTTTGTGTACTGAACTGACTGATTTAGATTGCTGAGATCCAAAATTGGTCTCCAGTCCTGTTTTCTTTAGCACTAAAAAGAATCTTGAATAGGTTCCAGACTAACTCTGGTCTGGGGAAACGTCTAGGATGACCCTTTCTTTGTAGCAGCTTCTGTATTTCTAGTGTTGCCACCTCCCTCCAATTCGGTTAATGGATATTATCCTATGCACCCATAAATCTTTTGTAATTTTTAACCAGGCTCTATGTACAAGGATAAATGACCCCTACCCACTTCCAGAGAAGGTCATTCTGACCACCTTTCAGGACAGCTGATAAGATCTGTCAGAGTAGGAATCTCTAGATCCTTGGTTCTGCAGACCCCCTGTGCTGCGAGGGCTGTGCCTCCCATTAAAGTTCCCCCTCTGCCTCTGTGGGAACTATCTCCATGTGGATCTTGTAAAGGAACCGTGGATTTCTTGAACCACATCTTCCAATCTCCTCTTTGATTCCTAAAAAAAGTTCATTGAAGGGTCAAAAAATGTACACCCACAGCAGACAGGGTTTTACCTTCCTGCTCACACCTGGAGAGTGTGTCTTTTACTTTGGGGCCAAACAGGGAACTTCTTTAAAAAGGAGCACTGACGAAGGAAGCTCTGAAGGGTTCCACAAAGTCACACAAGTCCATCCAGGCATGTCTCCTAATGGAAATGCCTGAACATGCTGTCGCTGCCATGAGGTACCTTCTGCTGCATGAGAGATAAGCCTCATGGACAAATTGAAAATGAACTGAAACAGCGAGGCAACAGTACTCTCAGCCTCAGAGGATATGGTTCCATGCAGGGATTTGGTAAGATCTTAACCAAATCCCTATGGAGTCTTGTGAAATGTTGCAGATCATTCTCTATCGAAGGACAGGGGTTGCTGAAGCATAAGCATGCTTCCCACATCTGCCTAATGCCCCTGACCCTATTAGGAGGGTGGACAGAGGAACTTTGTTCTGCTAGTTCCTTCTTGGTGGCTGTCACTAAAACCATACCATCAACCAGTAGTCCTTTGCTCCGCTGATTTCTGTCCTTGGGTGGTGCCAGGATCTTGTCTGGTCTATTGAGTATTAGTTCAACAGTATCTTGCTCCTTTCACACTTGCTGAGAGACCAAATCAATGAGCTCATCAGCGGGCAGAATCACCCAGGAGGAAGACAGATTAGCACCAAAAGCCTCCAGGAACACAAACTCCTCTTGGTAAGGGTTGTGGGAGACCAACCATCCCTTTGCTTAAGGATCTCTAGAATGTCACCAAATGAGATGTTGTCAGGTGGTGACTTTGGGGACCATTCCCCTTCATCAAAGTTGATATCTTCAGTGACTGATTCTTGAGGAGAGTCTAAGTGCCTCCATTTGCACTTTTTCTTCTTGAGAACCTCTTCGGTTGGAGGTTCCAAGGAGGTGTAGGAAGAAATCAGTATACCCTGATGGGTATCCTGGTGGCTAACTTGGGCTGGCTGTTCCTGCGGTAAGGACATTTGAGGCTCAAGATGCAAAGACGAATAGGCTAGGGCAGTCAGAGCTGACAAAGATGGAAGAGTTTGAGTTCAAAGGATAGCGAATGCTCTCTCCACTACCTCGGATGTTGAATGCCTAAGAGAGAAGGAAACAGATGGCTTCAAAAGAACATGCTTACGGACCATAAGTTCCTTATAGGTTCATAGGTTGGTACTAGGCTAACAGCCCTAGGGCCTATACAAGCCTAGCCACAACAATTCCCTGGCTATTTCTTCCCACACTATTTAGAAGGCAGAACACTCGAAGAGGGAGTCAGAGCCGAGCTAACATCAAGGCTCAAAAGGGAAGAGATGGCTCCGAAAGCTTGGGAGTCAAACCCTGGATCCAACACTATGGCTCTGATAGTCATCTGGCTCTGATACACTTGGAGCTGGTCCACTCAGAGATGCCACTGGAGTCAAAGATACCAGTATCTTTGAATCTGATGTGAATGACTCTGGAACCCTCACATTCAAGGACTCCAGTACTAGAGTTTGGATTGGAGAAGAAGCAAGCAAAGTGAGGCTGTACTAAGGTCTCCAGACCCAATGGGGTCAGAGCCGGTAGAACCCCCATTTTTATCTGCATCGAGAGAAACTTCCTCATCATCCTGTCCATGTTGGCTTTTGTCAAACTTTTTCAAGAGCAAGTCGAGGATACTGTAGAAGAGGGCTTTGAATGCTGGTGTCCAGGAGAATGCTCCAAGAAGGTGGATGGCAGTCTGGAGGTGATCAGATCCCGACCCAAGGGTGGTGATTGGATCCGCAGTGACTTTTCTTTCTGAATCTTCTGATCTGAAGATTTAGAAACTTTTGCAGGCAGTTCCAAAGTCAGAGCCTATGAAGCCATAGGACAACAGAGAGCATTTTCTAGAGTCTCTCTTGCCAGACTTCTTACGGGGATGAGCTCGCGAAGATGCTGCCAAAGCAGTAGATGTACAGGGCAACAAGCCTTTGAGTATTAGCTTATTCTTTTGGTCTATGATGGTACTGTGGTTAAAACCCTTACAAAAGTCACAATTTGTGTCGAGGTGTTACAGGCTTAGGCAACACACGCATTGAGAATGTGCATCTAATAATGGAATTTTGTGCCCACTTGCTGAACATTTTTTGAAACTGGACGGCTTTTCTGGCATATTCTGTAATGGCTAGGCAGTGGCTTGCACCTTGGCACCTGTACAATGATAACAATAGCACCCGCCAACATGCCAATCCAGCCTAACTAGAAAAGAATTAGTAGTGCCCAGCAGGTTTGGACTCAGCACGGAGTATTTGTCACCTTTAGCAGTTCCTCCTTAGAGGGGCCGGTGAACTTAATTTTCTGATCATCTGACACTTTGACCTTCACACAGCCATTCTTTTCTGTGTTGTCTAATGCAGTATTCATTGGCTGCTTCTCAGGATCTATCACATCCAATTCCACATCTTTCATGTCCACTTTAGCTTCTTTACTCATTTTAGTTGGATGTTAGAGAGACTTCTACCGACTTAAAATGCTGCTAGTAAAATAATGTCCTCAGGACTTGTTTTGACACAGTTAATTGTGTTTACTGGTAAAGAGTAGCAAATACAATACCGATCGTAGAAATAGTCAAAACAGAGCACTACAGCCTATTTCCTGTCATATTTTTCTCTATAATCTACAAAGGCCAAAAGACCAAGAAGTCATACAGATTAAAGATTTTTTTTTTAAATAACTAAAGAAATTTACCAACTATGGTAAAAAAAGAGGTAACCAAAGGTATAGAAAGAAATACCAACAATGGTAAAAAAGAAGGGTACACAAGTACTTAAAAGGGAGAAGGTAGGGTACAGTAGAAGAAAAATATTACATTTTATATATATATATATATATATATATATATATATATATAAAATATTATATATAAAATAAAAAGGAAATTATTTAACTCACTGAAATTCTAGAAAAATATACTGGCTCGAGTGCTGAAACAGCAACCACATCTGTACTCTAAGGCAGCAAACAAGATCTGAGGTATGTTAGGGACTAGAGCATTATGGGAAAGGGAGGAGCTTGACAGCTTTCACTGATCTGATTCAAATCAGAGGATCGGATCCAAACCCAAGAGTTGAGGAACAAATGAAAACTGACATCAGATCATATACTTTCCCCCCAAAACTTATAAGTTGTTTTACCATTTTTGTCAGAAGGGGAAGAATCAGCATTACCAAAATGCTTGGCAGCGGTTACATTAACTAAAGCTATACCTGCTGGTTTAGCCTGGAATGAGTTTATCAAAACTCGATGACTGAATAACTTTGTACATCTGTCTTCTTTTTTAGATGTAGCAGGGTGGCTATCAAGGAAACTACACCCACCAATGCTGACAGCACTGGGAGGATGGGAGGAGGTTCTGGGAATTCCAGTTGTAACATCTTATAATATTTTCTGACCAAATGAGAAACTTCAGTGTTCTTCCACTGAAAGCACTGCACGTGCTGGACACAGTCTCAGAAAAGGGAATCCTTGACGGAGAATCAGATAACACGCTCTTCTCTGAGTGGGCTGGTAATTTGTTCCACTGTTCAAAATGAAAATGGTGCTTCTTTCCTGAGAAACAAAGTAGTACGAGCTGGTACAATTTTTGAAGTTAAAAGTAACTTTTCCCAGTTAAAAC
This sequence comes from Protopterus annectens, assembly GCF_019279795.1. Lineage (NCBI taxonomy): Eukaryota > Metazoa > Chordata > Ceratodontiformes > Protopteridae > Protopterus > Protopterus annectens. The sequence continues at coordinate 109,921,064 of NC_056731.1, read as the reverse complement.
ACAGTAAAAGGAAGTCCAATACACTTAGCCTCAAAAGTAATAGTTTCTCCACAGGAAAAAAAAGTTTTAAAATATTTAAACTAACTTTTAAACTGTCAGAAAATTACAGTTGTGTAAAATCTTACCATAACAGTAGATGTCCTTCTCTTTAATGCTGCAGTATTCATTACAACAGGGATCCGCTGCCAAGGGCAGCCCAATGTCCAGCCAGTATACAAAAGCCTTTATGTTGCTTTAATGTACCCCATGTCACAACTCATGCTCCTTGTTCATAACAGGGCATAAAATAATATCTGGATGTTCCATCCCCAGAACTGAGAGCCCCAGTAGGAATGCCAGTCCAAGAAGAGAAAAGGTAACTAGTACATCCAGAAGAGAAAAGGACCAGAGGAAGGGAGTGAATTCTGCAACAGTGAAGAGAAGGACATCTACAGTTATGGGAAGAGCCAAAGCTCAGGAAGAAGACAGGGAGGAGAAAGGACCAGCACAGCTGTCTAGGAAGCCATGAACGATGGCCCTAACAAAACCAGCTCTACCTCTGGAAATTCCATCCAACTTGTAGTGCTTGGTAAATGTATGCACAAAAATCCAGTTAGCTGCCTCAAGAATAGAGCTTTATCTAAACCCTTGAAAAAAGCACCAGAAGAAGCCACAGCTCTAGTAGGCTCTTACCATGAAAGGAATAACAAAAAGAAATGGCTTTAGAAATCCAAGAAGAAACAGTTTGCTTGGACACAGCCAATCCTAATGACCTATGATGAAAAGAAACAGAGCTGATTAGATTAACGAAAAGTCTTAGTCTTACCAAAATAAAATCTGAGTTATCTATGCACATCCAATGTGTGCAGCATCTTCTCACCGACAGACTGTGGAGAAGGGAAAAAGTGGATAAATTAATAGACTGATTAAGGGACAATTCATTCTCCACCTTGGGCATAAAAGAAGGATTAGTATGACACACCAAAAAAGGAGGACAAGCCGTAAGGGCTTGAAGCTCAGACACCCATCAAAAGTAAGGGCTAACAAAAGAACAGTGTTCCAAGGGCAATGTTGCAAGGATGCTGAAGCAGCAGGCTCACAAGGAGCCTGGGTCAGTTTTTCTGAAAGAAAATGAAGATCTCATGGAGGAGGAACAGGCTTCCTGGGAGACCTAATATGAAGTACGCCTTTAATAAATGGTTTAGCTTCAAATCTAGAAGCTAAAAGAGGTGATAAAGGTAGGTAAGCAGAGATAGCTTATAAGTGGGTCTCAACAGAAGTCTAAGCCAACCCAGCATTTAGCAACTCCCGCAGATTAAGTTAGAACCAAAGGAATATCCACAGAAAGTGGATCCAGGTTATGGGAAAGACACCAAATAGAAAACCTCTTCCATTTGGATAAGTAGAATTTCCTAATAGTAGGTTTCCTGGCCTCCTGCAGGACCCTAAGCACGTTTTCAGAAAAAAGTTGTCTATGTGGAATCAAAATCCTATCACCCACACTGTCAGTTGAAGAGTGGACAGGTGGGAAAGGATGAGAGAGTCCTTGTCTTGTATAAGTAGGTCCACCCTGTGAGGTAACTTGTGATGACTCCCTTGGCTAAATGCAGAAGAAGAGGGAACCAATGCTGTCTCTGCCAAAAGAGAATCACCAACAAAATTTTGGGAGCATCATGCTGTATTTTGAACAGGATCTTTGAAATGAGAGGAAAGGGAAGAAAGGTATAAAGAAGCTTCCCTTTCCAAGAAAAAGAGAGGGTGTCCACCTTCCAAACCAGAGGACCTGGGATTCTGGCACAAAATATAGGAAGTTGTCTGCTCAGGGGGGAGGCAAAAAGATCCACTTGAGGAATACTCCACTGGTGGACAATGTCCAGAAACACATACCTGTGAAGCATCCATTTGCAGGACTGAGTTATGGACATGCTCAGGTCTGCCACAATGTTCTGACCTGATGGAATGTAAACTGCCAGAAGAGTCACTTAATAATGGACAGATAGTCCCCATACTAAGAGTGTCAACCGGCACAGAAGATAAGACATTCTCCCCCCCCCTTTGCTGACATACCACATCACTGTGGTGTTGTCTGTAAACACCTTGAGAGGACCTGGGGAGAACAGAGGATGAAAAGCTTGAAGAGCCAACAGAAGAGGTCTCTGACATTGATATGGTCTTTTGGTCGATGAGGTGACTAGACTCCCTGTACCTTTAGGGAGCTGAACGCTGCTCCCCATCCCATATCTGAAGCATCTGTGTACAGCTCTTGAGAGGGAAGAGGTGGATGAAATGGGAGCCCTAGACTGAGAGGCAACTGCTGAATCCACGACTGGAGTTCCTGCTTGAGATATGGAAGAAGAGAAAGTAAGAATTTGAGGGGATGAGAATGCTGAAGTCAAACTGACTTTAGGAACCAATGAAATGTTGTCATGTGGTGTTTGGCAAAATGGAGCACAGGAATGGTGGAAGCCATGAACCCCAGAGCTCTTAGAAACTCCCTGGCTGTTACTGAAGCCAGAGGAAGAAGAGACTGGAAAAAGGAAATGAGACTTAGGGCCTTGGGAGGAGGCAGGGATGCCAGCATAGGGAACAGTCTGGATCCTGCATCCCAGAAAGATATAATCCTGAGGAAGAGGCAGAAAGGACTTTTTGAAATTTATAGTGAACCCTAGGCTCTGCAGAAGGGGAATGGCAAAATGGAGATTTTGCAACAAGACCTCAGAAGAGAATGCCTGAAACAGGAGGTCGTCCATGTAGGGAAAGACTTGAATCCCTCTCAGCTTGCAAAAAGCAATCATAGGAGCAAGGCATTTGGTAAATATCTTTGGAGTATCAGGAAGACCAAAGGGCAAAGCAGAGAACTGGAAATGCCAGGAAGCAACAGAGAAATGTTCAAAACTTCCTCAAAAGGGGATGAATAGGAATGTGAAGATAAACATCATTGAGGTCCAGAGACACTAGATAAGCCTGAGGGAGTAGTAGGGGAAACAAAGTCTGAAGTGACAGCATTTGAAAGGTGGGGACCTTCAGAAAAGTGTTTAGATGATAGAGGACCAGACTAGGTCTCCAAGTGCCCTCTTTTCTGGGCACAAAAACATTCTGGAGTAGAACCCCCTCCCTCTTTGTGAAACTGGAACTTACTGAATAGTTCCCAAAGTCAAAAGGTCCTGAAGCATCCCTGGAAAGAAAAGCAAATGCACCTGATGAGGCTGAGGAATGCCCATAAAAGGGGGAAGATATTTCCTGAACATGAAATAACCTAAATGGATAATGGATAGAACCCAGGAGTCCAGAGTAATTTTTAACCAGATGAGAAAGGGGAAGACAAAGAGGAGGAGGAATGTCACTGAGATAACAGGATAGTCAGACAGCACTTAGTTTGTCAGGAAAAGGAGACTTATGCGGCCGAGAAGTCTGGGTGGCTTTAGCAGGAGGAGCCCGCTTCCCACCCTTCGGGGGAGGGTGAGACTGCCTATGAACAAAAGCTGTTTATTAGGGTGATTTCTCTAAAATTTAGGCACAGGAGAAACAAAAGCATTTTAAGTTCCTACAAGGCCTTGCCCTTATCCTGAAGAGACTTAAAAAAATCGGCTGCAGCTTCACCAAACAAGTGTGTTTTCCAGAGAAGCATTCATCAACTTAGCCTTAATATCATCAGGCAAAGGATGAAGCTGAAGCCAGGAATATCTCTTCATCACAGAACCAAAGGCAGCAGCCCTACAAGTTGTATCTGCTGCATCATAACCACACTTGATGGAATGGCAAGCCACATGGGAAGAAGTCCCGAACACGGAAAGAGCAGAAGTCTATACCATCAATGTCCCGAAGATCAGAAATGACCTGACAGGTTTGGGAAAGAACAGCCAACACATACCTGGACATATGGGTCTGATAACTGACAGCCCTAAAAGCTAAGGTGGCAGAGGTATAAACCTTTTTACATAGCCTTTCCACAGTTCTGTTATCTTTATCTGAAGGAAGTATCTTAAGAGAAGGCAGCAATTGAGATGGCTTGTCAGAAGTCACAGGGACCACAGAAGGGTCAGCCGAAGGACACCTATACAGAAATTTACAGTCCTCAGGCACCTTATAATATCGGGCTTCTTGGGGGTAGGGGGCTGGGAAGAATTAGAAAAAGCATCCAGCAAAGCAGCCAAAACAGGAGGAAGAGTAGAAGTTCTAGGAAAATCCATTTGCAGGACACCTCTTCTGTACCTCAGAAACCTGGGCACAATCCCATTTAAAAAACTCCATCATTCTAGAGATAGTGTCCCCAAAAGAAACTTCCTCAAAAGAAGTGTCAGGACTACTAGATTCCTCTTCCTCAAACCCATAACCTACAGGAAAGGGAATCTGAGAAGAGTAAGCAAGGGATTCCTCCTCATACTCAAAAAAACAATACTCAAAAAACAAAACTGCTTAAAGCAAGGCAGGTGCAGATAACAGTAGAAAGCCAAACAAATAAGAAAACTGCACCAAGCTGACACACCAAGTGTTTAATGAAATAAAAAAATAAAAACTGTGGTAAGTGCTTTCGCGACTATACTCGTCACTTCATCAGACACATGAATGAAACTAAAAACAGCATTTATAGTCTAACTAATGGTCAGCTGATATTTAAAAATCACATTTGCTTAAACCCATCACAGTTGTGAAAGCGCTTACCACAGTTTTTATTTTTTATTTCATTAAACACTTGGTGTGTCAGCTTGGTGCAGTTTTCTTATTTGTTTGGATTCCTCATCATAATCCACCTCCTCAGAAGAAGAATCCTTGAGAGAGCTGGAAAAGAAACTCCCCAAGTAGGTTTCAAAGCCATCAAAGCATTAAAAACCCCCTAAGTGAAATTCTCCTACTCACTCTGTGGGTCCTAAGAACCTGGAGAAATATGTTTAGTCTTCTGCTTTTTCTTCAAGGGGACATCCGCCTTATGAAACTTAGAAGGCTTAGACCCAGGACAGCATTTAATAATAGTTGTCGGGACTTCTTCTCTGACCAAAATTTGAGGAACATCCCTAGGTCCCTTGGAAATAATCAGCTGTGGTTCCCCCTGAACATCTGAAGCGAATGTCTGCAAGGCCTCCAGGGACGTGCTTAAGGGAGGATCCATGCTAGCCTCTAAAACAGTTGCAGCAGAAGAATCCAACGGTGTAGCCGGGCAAACCTCCGGGCTTTCACTCGTCTCAGGAGAGATATCTGGAGGATCTAGATTTCTTGGCCTTCTTCTTCACAGATGGCTGCACCTTGAAACAGGAAGTTCCTTTCATTGCGTCTTTAGCTAAAAGCTTCACACACTGATTCTCCAAATACAAGGCCAAAGAAGATAACAGACTATGGAGGGTCTTAAGAACAAAGGCCTGACAAACTGAACAGGCTGTATGGTCGTGGGAAGTGCTTTGACAGAACAAGCACTGCTTGTGATGGTCTTTACACAGAATCTCTCTCCCACACTGGCATTTACCTTTCTTGGATGACATGAAACCTTATAAGCAACAAAAACAAAAGGGCAAGATAAGTACAAAAACCTCAATGGGCCACTTATCTGAAATGGCCTGCTGAACCAGCAATGGAATGGGACTTTATGAGCAGAGCAATGGAAGCATTTGCATTCCCTAATAAAATTACATGGTTGATTAGGAGAATATATGAGGAATCGGAGGTGAAAACTAAAGTGTGTGGGGGTCCTCTCTGATAATCTCTCCTTGAGCAGAGGAACCAGGCAGGGGTGTCCTCTTTCCCCTTTGTTATTTGTATTATATTTAGAACCACTGGCAAAGAAAATAAGGGACTCAGAAATTCAAGGATATAACTGATATGATGGTCAAAAAAAGCTGGCTCTGTTTTCAGATGACATTATTTTATACCTGACAAAACAAGGGGACAATACCGTGCACTGGAACATACTGAAACAGTTTCATATCTTTTTGGGATGCAAAATTAATGAAGCTAAAACAAAGGCAATAGTGGTAAACTATGTACCTACATACAAATTGGTTCAGCAATATCCATACTTGTGGGAACATGACGGAATAGGGATTAAAAATGGTTCTGGTGTGGCAGCTACGGATATGCGGGAAGAGATTAAACAAAAGATAATACAAAAACTGATAAAATGGAAGCTCTGTTATATGGATATCGATAGTAAGGTACAAGCAGTTAAAATGTTTTTAGTTCCTTAATCTTATACAGAGGTCAGGCATGTTTTTATCAACCAGAAGAGAAGTAGTGGATAGCAATTAATAAAGAGCTGAAGGATTTTGTCTGGGAGGGGAAGACGGTAAGAGGCAAGTGGGATAAGCTTATTCTTCCAATAGAGCAGGGCAGATTAGGATTACCCAATTTGAATGTCTCTTATACACAGCACAAGCAGAAAACTATAATTCAAAGTGGAAAGAAATGATGATGAAATGGGGGAAGCTCAAGAAACAAGGAGAGCCTGTGATTTTGGAAGCAGACCTTTAAGAAGAATAACAATAACCATACAAAATATTACATTCATAAAATAGCAGAAGGTATACTAAGAACTAAGATATAACACATGAATGTAGAAAGGAAATTTTGCCGATAGGGATGACTGCAATTAGGGATGCAGATAACAGGCAAGAGGGGGCTGGAATTTATTGGAGAAAACTGGCAAAGGAATCAAGGTATTGGGAGCAAATAACTAAAGAGGGAAAGGTAATAGAATGAGAAGACACCAAGAACTTATTTGGACTGCAGGTTAGAGACCGCCTTCCCTATCAAGGATTGATATCAGAGTATAGGCAAATAGAAAGAAATAGGGGTGGCCCTAAATGAAAGACCAGCACTTTTAGAGTTTTTAGAAGAATCTAGAACAGAAGTTGCCATTAAGAAAGGAATAATTAGTACAGCACATAAAATATTGCATAACTATAAGAATCAATTGGAGGAGGTTAGAAAAGATTGGGAAGCAAGATTAGTTAAGGAGTTCACAAAGAAACAATGGAGGATAGATGTACGTCTTCCCAAATATGCAACAAAGTCTAGAAGATTTAGGATCTTTGCTTGGAAGTGTTTACATAGGTATTTTTGTACTCCAAGTACACTCCAAAGAATTCTTCCTCAGGTAGACAGCAAATATTGGAGGTATGATGGGGAAGAAAGAAGTAACTGGGAACATATTTTCTGGGAGTGTAATGAGTTGGCAGACTTTAAAGATTCCCTGCAGACTGCTGTGACGGAGATGCTGGGTGAGCAAAATGGTGTAACTAAGGAAATTAAACATTGGCCAGCCCTTGGCAGGGGATCCCTATTGTAATGAATACTGCAAAAGTGAAATGCAAGGACATCAAAAGTGCTCTTCCATTTAAAAATACAGTATAGTCACATGGCAGTCAATAAAAACACATATTCCTAGCTTAAAATATACTTTCCAAAACAGCAAACTAAGTTTAAAGAATAAAAATAATATGTAGAAGCTGTTTTTTTCTCCCAAAGGGAACTTATCTGTCCAGCAAGGGAACAGTCCAGACAGACTGTCAATCCTTGAAAGCCTGCAGAAGAATGCTCTCTTTGGCGGCAGGAAAGCTTTTGTCACCCAAACTTATTTTTCAGTCAGCACAGCTGGAGGTGATGAATAGTTGGAGCAAGTGGAAGGAGCCCTGAAGCTTTGGAAAATAGAAGTTATGTTATTACCATAACGTTCCATGTTAGTTGTCGTCTTCTCGCCTTCTTTCTTGCTGGATGGGTTCGGAGTCGACCTCGGCTCCGACTCGGCCACTGTAAAAGCTCGAGAGTTGGTTCCACCGGCTCGAGGCTCCCCTTATATCCCACAATGCTAGGCGGTATTACCTCAGATCTCGTTTGTAAGCTAGGCCCAGCCAATAATAAATCCAGAACTACTGGAAATGGGAAAACCCACCTCTATAAAAAGAAAGGAAGAAGGTGACCTGAAACCTGATGAAGGAATATATGCATAGTATAGCATATACATATATACAATAGAGGTGGTAGAAAGAGAGGTCACAATCAAACTCCTCTAGGTCTGTCCAGGCTAGGGGGAAGGAGGGTGGGACGCAAGAAAGAAGGCGAGAAGAAGACAACTAACATGGAACGTTATGGTAAGAACATAACTTCTATATGTTAAGTTGTCTATCTCGCCTTCATTCTTGCTGGATGGGACTTCCCGGGGATGTGCGTTGCTATCAGAAACCGCTGAGAAGAAATCGCCCATTGCCACAGTCTGAGTGCTTCTCGACATAGGGGGTAGGACCTGGTTCCGCCTTGTTTGTTGATATACCACACTACAGACATGTTGTCCGTCTGAATTGCTATCGTTCCCAAGGGAAGAGAGTCTTGAAGGGCTTGCAACGCTAAAAGCACTGCTCTCATCTCTAGAACATTTATATGCAAGTGGCGTTCGTCTGGTTGCCATATGCCCTGGACTGTTCTGCCCTGATAATGCCCCCCCCACCCGATCAGGGAGGCGTCCGTTGTCAGAGTAGCAACCGGAGGGGGAGGGACAAAGGGTCTTCCTAGGAAGAGCTGAGGGGAAGAAATCCACCAAAGAAGATGATTCTTGCATGCTTGCGTAATCACAATGGTGTGGGACATCGGAAGTTGTTGGTACGACCATTGTGTGAAGAGCATCCATTGAAGGATTCTCATGTGAAGAGCATCCATTGAAGGATTCTCATGTGAAATCTGGCTAATAGAAGTAGAGGGAAAGCAGCCGCCATAATCCCCAGTACTTTTAGAACTAATCTGACTTTGACTCTGTTGCTGTGGAAGAGAAGGGAGACCAGTTTGTGTATGTCTGCTATCCTTTGATCTGTGAGCCTCGCAGACATGTTGACTGTGTCTAGATTTGTGCCTATGAAGGTAATAGCACGACAAGGCGACAAAACAGACTTTTCGCAATTTATTGAGATACCTAACTTTTGAAAAATGCGAAAGGTGTAGTCTCTGGCAAGTAGAAGAAGATGCTTGGTAGGAGCTGTGAGGAGCCAGTCATCTATGGAAACACCTGGAATCCTTGACGTCTCAGGTGAGAGGCAACCACTGCCATGCATTTGGTAAACACCCGGGGGGCTGTGGTGAGTCCAAAGGGCAGGGCTCTGAATTGAAAGTGACTGGTTCCCAGCCTGAAGCGGAGAAATCTCCTGGAGCGTCTGTTCATTTTTATATGACAGTACGCATCCTGGAGGTCTATAGAGCACATCCAGTGTTCCTTTCCCAATAGGGGTAGGATGGATTGTAGCGTGACCATCCGAAATCTTGTTTTCTTGACCAAATGGGTCTCCAGTCCCCTGTTTTCTTTGGAACCAAAAAGAACTTGGAGTAGATTCCGGATCCTTGCTGGTCTGCTGGCACTGGCTGAATGGCTCTTTTTGCAAGCAACTTTGATATTTCCAACGCTGCTTGATCCCTTTGAGCGGGTGGAACATCTGGAAGGGATTTTTTTGATTGATTTGGAATGTGAAAGAACGGAATGGAACAGCCTTCGGAAATGATGGACTGTACCCACTTGTCTTGAGTTAGGGATAGCCAGGCTTCTGGGTACAGTGATAATCTTCCCCCGACTGCCTCCGAAGGTGGACAGTCGGGCAACACCTCAGGGATGCTTGAAGGGCTTATCGGAAAAGGTTTCTCGATTGCCCTGGTTCTGCGGACCCCCCCCTGCCTCTAGGGCGACGTCTACCACTATTGTTCCCCCCTCTGCCTCTAGAGGGGAACCGACTCTGTGCATCAGGCAAAGTCCCTTGAGATTGTTTGCGGAACCACATCTTTCCACTTTTCTGGCCTTTGGGGTAAGGTCTAGAAGGAGTAGAAAAACGGACTCCGACGGCAGAAAGAGTTTTGCCATCTGTCTCGCACCTTGTCAAGGTTTCTTTCACTTGAGGACCAAAAAGGGACGATCCATCAAACGGGGAATTAGTGAAAGACGTTTTAAAGGGGTCCGCAAAATTGCACAGCCGCATCCAGGCATGCCGGCGTAAGGCCACACCTGTCCCTGCGGCTATGCTCGCTCCATTAGCCGCATATGAAAGAAGGCGCATGGAGGAGTTAGCTATAGAATTTAGGGTAGCCAGCTGAGTGTTCATCTTATCCTGAAAACCCGCAGCTGTAGGATCCTTTAACATCTCACTCGCTTCCTTGATCAAGTCTCTTTGAAGACGAGTGAAATGACAGAGGTAGTTCAGCGAACGCATAGCAAAGGTCGCTGACGAAAACATCTGCTTCCCGTACCTGTCCACAGACCTATATTCCTTGTTAGGAGGATGGACAGGCACCGAAGGATCAGCTAGCTCCTTCTTAGTGGCGACAGCTAACACCATAGCATCCACACAAACTCCCTTAGTCAGAAATTGCTTATCTGCTGGTGCTGTGATAAACTTTGAAGGTCTCCTGGGGGTGGGGTTCACAGAGTCAGGAGCCGTCCAAGCCTTTTTTTAATACCACCTGCATGAGGGGGTGAAGGGGGGGGACACCCAGGAGGTGGAAGGGCGAGAGCCAAACGCCTCAAGATACACAGATTCATCCTCCGAAGGGTTAAGGGCTGGCCAATTTCCCCTCTGTTTCAGGATCTCTAGAATGTCTGCAAAGGAGACATCTTCAGAAGGGGAACGGGGGAACCCTCGGAATCCTCTAAATCCGTGTCAGAGGTGACAGACTCAGGTGAGTCTATGTGCTTCCTCTTGCACTTTCTCTTCCTAGGGTGCTCCCCTGCCAATTCAGGAGAGGCCTCGGAAGAGGATGAGATCCCCACAGGGGATTCTTGAGGAGCTGGCTCTCTGCGGTCTGGGATGAGGGAGTGAGCAGACATAACCTGAGGCACCGAAGAGGGAGGGACGGACGGAGCCGACTGTGGAGTTGAACCGGGTTCCAACACACTCCGCATGACCTCGAAGGCACCCCTGTCAGGCAGAGCCAAAGGTCCCGCCCGAAAGCTGAAAACCTCCCTCGGCACCGACAGCGATGGCTCCGAGGCCGATGTCGGAGCCGAACTCACCAGCGCCGAAGCGCCGAGAGGGAGAGCGGGGTCGGACAAGGGTCCGATGCCACTCACCCCCTTGGAGCCGACGAGGAAGTCCGGCGCTGAGATTCTTCTAAGGAAGAAATCGGAGCCGATGACGGGGCCAAAGACAATTGTATCGGCTCCGACACTACCACAGTCTCGGTTCCGAAACGCCCCGGCTCCGAGCTCAAAGGAGTCGGAGGAGGAACATTTTGAGAGATAGGGTTAAGCATCGACTGATGAGTCGGGCTCTGAAGCATTTGGGCCAGTGCCTCGGACTTAAGATGTCGACTCACTACCCTCTGAAGGTCATGGTCGGAAAGCCTCGATGACCTAGAGGAGTGAGATCTATGGCTCCGTTCAGACAGCAAGGGAGATGCTGGAGCCGAATGAACGGAGCCAAGGGACGGTGACCTGGACCTCTTCCTAGATGTCGGTTCCGATGGTCTGATCGGAGCCGACTCAGATATTTCCAATACCTCGGCTCCAGCCGGAGCCGAGGGAACCACTGAAGTAGAAGTTCGAGTCTCATCGGCTCCAGCCGGAGCCGATGTTGTAGTAGACTTCGATGTCTTAGGTGTCGACTCAGTAGCTGGAGTCGAAGACCTAGAAGCCTTAGAAGGTTTGCCCGAAGAAACAGTCGGGGGACCCTCAGGCTTTAGCAAGCCCCGTAAAATGAGCTTGTTCTTTCTTTCCTGCAGGACTCTAGGGCTGAAGCCATGGCATACAGCACAAGAGTCCTGCAGGTGTAAAGGTCCCAGGCAGTACACACAAGAAGTGTGACCGTCTGTCAGAGACATTTTCTGACAGCACGAGTCACACTTCTTGAAGCCTGAGACCTTCGAATCCTTGGACATTTCAAGGAACAAGTGCAACCACACACAAACACAAACACAAACACACCGATTACACTATACACTAAATAACAGTAACTTAAATTATTTTAGTTTAATAAAAGTCCCTACAGAAAACACATACACTCCAAGGGGATGGGAGGGCCCGAAGGCCTAAGGGAAGAACATATAAGTTCTTCTGGTAAAAAAAGATGAAGAACAAGGAGGAATGGATAAAAATCCTTTAAGATAAGGGGATACTGTAAGGAAGACTAAATTAAAGGGTTTTAATAAACTTTTTTAAACTATTTCCTACACTAACCTGAAGCCAGTGAAGCAACATGTCTCGATAGCTGTAGCGGCAAACGAGATCTGAGGTAATACCGCCTAGCATTGTGGGATATAAGGGGAGCCTCGAGCCGGTGGAACCAACTCTCGAGCTTTTAGAGTGGCCGAGTCGGAGCCGAGGTCGGCTCCGAACCCATCCAGCAAGAATGAAGGCGAGATAGACAACTTAACATCTGGCTGTTATATCCTATGTAGAATATAACCCATATAATGCAGGCTACAGCAGTAGTGACCAGCATGGTGAACACAGATTAATCTTTATTGATACCCTTTCATAATGTAATACTGTGCAACACAACAGGAACGGTTAACTCTGAAATCATTCTATGAGGTTACAGCAACTAGAAAAAGGGTTCTGTAGCAAAGCTACTTAAAGTTTAATGAACTATCTGCTTCAAAACAAGGTAAAGTTATGATTTAACCTTCATGTTATAAAAGTTAGGAGGAAGAGACACAATCTTGGCTCAAATGCAAAAAGAAGACTTTGTCAGAAGTGTTTGCTACAATCTGAAGAAAAACTGTAACACAAGCAGAAACAGCTTTAACAATGCAAACAGAGATATGTGCATACCAGCTTAGGTTTGTAGGGATGGTTAAAAAATGCAAAACATTCGGAATTGGGCACCTGATGTGTTCTAATCCTTCAAAAGATCAATACATTAATCTTTTCTACTCCTGTAGGTAATGATAAATGCTACAGACAGCTAAACCAGCTTCATTTTGTATTTCTGGGTTTTACTGCCTTACTCTTCATTTGCCTGTTGTGCATACCAAGTAAATCAGTTAATTGTCATGGCTCAACATGTAATGCACTTAACTTTGGTGCTGAAAGTGCAGAAGGTTGTAGGCTATTTTCACACACCAGGGGCATGGATCAATTCTCCAGTGCTGGCACTGCAGTGCAGAATAAGGGGGGTGGTTGTAGGTTTGAGTACGTCCTCCTTTGGATGAGACACTAATTAGATGTTCCATCTCCCCAAGTTCAAGGTAGCTCAGGTAGATGTAAATGATCTTGCATCACTTATTGAAAAAAGTATGGAAATTCCCTCATACCCTGACCAAACATTTTTCAGGGAAGACCACCTTGGGTATGCCCTGAAAAAAGACCACTGGCCTAATAGGACTAAGCCAGTCAAAAATGTAAATAAATAAAAATAAACAAAACAAGTAACATATCACTCCTAGGTCACCCCTAAAAAGAGGCAATTGGGCCTGGTGAGTTTAGCTAGTTAATATTTTTAAAATAATCTGGTATTAAGTCTTTTGGTTTAACTCTGGAATGATTAATGATTGGAGAAGGAGTTAGTATAAGGGATTCAAATTCTGTTTTGCAAGCTAAAAGACTTAGACCCACAAGACTGGAATGAAGCACTACGCCCTACAGCTGACAAGCTAAATATCTCTGCAGAGGAAGTGGTTAACTGCATCAAAACAGGAAAAAAAGTGTCTTTTCTAAACAGCTTTGTTAAATTATTAATTAAGATGTTTGCATGCATACAGAAACAGAAAAGAAAACCATATTAACATTTTTTCATGCATTAAACATTACATATACATTTTCTTTGTTTGTAGCAACTGTCATGTACTCCAACATTACATAAATTGTTCATTAACTCCTGCCTTCCCTTAAACCTCACTCCTTGTAAACATTATTCCATATTTATTCTTCCCGCATATTCAATATTCATGTATTGTGCTAAATATTCATTTACAGTTGGTTTAGACTGTGTTTACATTTTCTAGTAATTGCTTTTTGGCAGCCAATAGCATTACACTTAATAAAACCTTATGATGTCTAGGCAATTCAGATCATGTGTGCTAGTTGAAAAGAAGTATTTCCTTAGTTACAGTCATTTGCTCCTCCAATATTTGTGACAGAATACTCAGTAGGGACGTTTTAAAATCTACCAACTCATTAAACTTCCCAAAACATGTTCCCAGTTAACACCTCTCTTTTCCATTACACCTCAAGCATTTGCTATCTACCTGAAAAAAAACCCTTTGAAGTCTGCTTAAGGTATATGCATACCTATGCAAACATGTTCTAGCAAAAATCTTAAACTTTATGGACTTTGTTGCATACTTGGGAGCCATACACAGGTCCTTCTACTGCTCCTTTGTAAACTGTCTTCCCAGTTTCTCTTCCCAATCTTTTCTAACCTCAATAATCTATTCTTATAGTTATCATGCAATATTTTATATGCCCTACTAATTATCCCTTTTTTAGCAACAGGTTCTTTTTTAGACTTGACTAAAAACTCTACCAGAGCTGATCTTTTACTTAGGGGTCCCCTATCCCTTTTCTCTATGCCTATACTCTAGCAGTCCCTGGGAGGGAAGTCAATCTCTAAACTGCAGTCCAAACTTCTACTTTGCGTCATACCCACTCTATTACCTTTCCTTCTCTAGTTACTTGCTCCCAATACCTTGGTTTCTTTGCCAATTGTCTTCAGATAATCCTGGTGGCCTCTTGCCTATTTTTATACCCCTACTTGCAGTCATCCCTTTTGGAAAAATCTCCTTTCTACCTTCCAGTGCTGGCTTAGTTCTCAGAATACTTTATCTGCAATCTTAAGAACATAATATTCTGTATGGTTGTTGTTATTCTCCTCAAGAATTTGCAGACAAAATACCATTGTCTCCTTAATTCTTGAACTCTCCAACTGCTTTCATTATCTTCCCTCTCCCCTTTGAATTATAACCATCTGCTTGTGTGATGTATATAAGCCTTAACCATGTAGCTTTAAAATAGCTATTCAAATCAGGTAATCCTAAACCAACTTACTCTATTGGAAGAATCAACTTATCCCAACTCTTGTTCTCTTCCCTCTCAGGTAAATTCCTTCAACTTTTTATTAATTAATGTCCACAACTTATCCTGTGGTTGATCAAAATATACCTGACCCATATATAAAACTAAAGGGAATAAAAACATTTTTATGACTTGGACATTAATATCCATATGTATAATCCAGACCTTTCAGTTTTTGAATCATCTTTTGTTGAGTTTCTTATCACATAACATTAACTGCCATAAGAGAATCCCTTTTAACCCATACACCAAAACTTTGCATATGGGTAGTGATGAACCAATTCAAGTTTGGGTACATAATTTATAGCTATGGCCTTTGTTTTACCTTCATCAATTTTATATCCTGAAAAGACTTGAAACATGTCCCAAAATATTCCACAACACCCGAATGTTCTTTTCTGGATTTATCAAGTACAAAATAATAATATCTTGAAATAAAGCTAACATTTTTCTCAATACCATACAAGTTAAATCCTTGAATCTGACAGCCCCTTATCTTCTTTGCCACTGACTCTAAACATAAAGCAAATACAGATGAAAGAGGACAACCCTGCCAGGTCCGTCTTTTCAAACACAGCTTGTTGGATAGGAACTGCCCACCTTAATTCTTGCATCTGACCCTTCACATGTATAATTCAATCAGAAATAGCTTCCACTGCCATACTCATAAAATCCCAGCTGACTCTACTGTATGCTTTATCTGCATGAAGACCCACCGACAAAAGCAGTATTTTCCTACATTTGGCTTCCCTCTGGAACATCATTGCTCTACTAATGCTGTCAAAGTTTGCCTCCCTTCTCATCCACAAAGTCACAGTGATCTATCAATTTTTGTCAACACCTTTAACGCTCTCTTAGCTAGTATAAAAGAACACTTCAGGATCATGATTTCAAACTGAAAAAGGGCTAAGTGAAGCTGGGTCTTTACCTTTTTTCATTAATACACGCACACAGCTTTTTTTCCAAGATGCTAGTCCCCCCCCCCCCTTAAAATATTGTTAAACAAAACCTTCTAGATCGTTATCACTTTCTTCCACTAACTTCCACAGGAATGCAGTCTGTTTCTGCAGACTTCCTTGTTAATTGAGTATATAACACCATTTTTATCTCATCGCTTTCTATCTCAGTTAACTGTTGAGCCTCATCTTCCTCTATCTTTGGCGTAATTAAGTCTTCTATAAATAATTCCATTTATGCCTTTTCTTGGTTTTCACATTCCTCTGCTTTATACAAATTTTCAGAGTCGTAAACACTTCTATATGATCTATGGTTATTTTTCTTGCAAAAGATTCACTACATTTGGTTATAAACCTTTCTACTTTCTGTTGCCCAAGTTGCTGTGTTAAAACATTTTATGCCTTGGAATTATCAAAAATAGTTGCTTAATAGCAACCTTTCTGAACTCATGCATATTGGCAACATGCACACATATTTTTTGCTTTAACACTCTGCAGTTGGTCTTCTTGCTCTGTCAGATTTAGATTTCCCTTATTTTGTAATACTTTAACCATTGTCACCTCATTTCCATTATTTCTTTCCAATATAACTTTCACTTTTATTTCTACCCTATTTTAAACTCAGATTTTCATTTTATCTAGCTACCCCTTCTCAAGAAATGTCTATTTCCCAATACATTTTAGTCATTTCCACTACCGATTCTTTTACTTCCTCTCTTTTGAAAAGGAAAGCATGAAAATGCCAGTGTCTCATTTTTACTTATTTATCCTGCATCTTTAAGTTTTTACAGGCACATGATCTGAAAGTTAACAGCTATGTCTCAAAGATTTCAATTAAAACACATGCTCCTGTGAAACATAAACTCTATACTGTATAGCTCAGCAACTGTATCTTGGTGAATAATACACAAATTCTGATTTCCTACTACTGAAATCACATCTTCCATACCAAATATTCTTATATATTTCCTTCAAAATCTACTGTTTGTTCTATTTTCCTTTTCAGATCCTCATGATACATCCTCACTATTGTAAGTCAAGTTCCAGTCCCGACCCATAAATATTCCACGTTGAAAACAAATTACTTCTCCCCATTTTTTAACTTTATAGAAGTGGTACTTTGTGGAATATAAATGCATGCCAGCATATTCCACTGTTCTTGCCAACAGACCCAGACTACTTATAAATGTACCATCAATGTCTTTTTCTCTCTTCTACCACTATTGGAGCCCCTTTAGTAATCAGTAACATCACTCTTTTCCTTTGTCACCATGATTCTGCTGAATATCCATTTAGGATGGACATTCTTCTGAATATCCAACCTGAATTCATGTGTTTGTCAAATTCACCTTTTTCTTTTCAAATGTGTATCCTGCAACATTGCTATTTATATCCTGCGTCTTAATATAATTCAGTACTTTTTGCTTTATGTCTGAACCTGGAAGGCCATTTACATTCCATGACATTATGGACAGACACGTCATTAAGACAGATAACTATCAGTCCCACCTAATGTCCATGACAGTTCTTTTCAAAGTGCATTTCCAACACCTGGCTTACATGTAGGCAATGTTTGGTAGGCTCATCTTTTATGAAGTTGGTTCATCTCCATTTCTAAACAAGAAACATCTTTATTAAATTATCACGTATGATACAGGCAATCATACACTTACATAAAAGAAACCAAACCATACTGACATAATTGTAGCTGCAAACATTATACATCGCAAACCATGGTGACATAATTGTAGCTGCAAACATTACACATATCGTACAATCTATCCAGTCATTGTCAGCCACACATTATATAGCTCATTCAGACCCTGTCTTCTTTTAAACCTTTTTCCTCCTCTGCATATATTGTTCCCACAATTCACATTTTTTTCCTATGTAATTTGCTCCTACACGTTTCAAAAGATCCCAATTCCAGTTGCTTTATCTCTGTTACTATATTCACTACTTCTACTAAAGCTGGTTTAGAGTTCAACTTCCATTTTCTAGTAATTGCCTTTTTGGCAGCCACCATAATTAGACTCAGCAAAGCCTTACTATGTCTAAGCAATTTCAATGCTGTACCATAGATCAAAAAATCATTTTTTAGTTGCATCAATTTGCTCACCCAGTACCTCTGACAAAGCAGTCTGCAGGGAATCTTTAAAGTCTCCTAAGTGTTCCTCCAGGCATTAATGACATGAAGTAGGACATATGCTTTAGTGTCCCCTACAAGTTTAACAATGTCTAAAAAAGTCCCAATACTTTTAGGTTTTCTTGTGCTGTCATGTTTTACAAATACAACTAATGTTTTACACACTCACATTTATTTGTCAATTTCCAAGTCACTGGTTTTATTCCTGTTGATCTCCATCTCCCACATCTAGTTTCTGCTTCCTTTCCAACATAATCGCGTATCTTCTAGTCAATTGCTGTTCTTTTTTCTGTCTCTCAAGCATTTTCTTTTGAAACACTTGAAAAGATTCACCAGCACATAGTCTCTGTGGTCTTTATTAGCAGAAGAACAAGAAGCAGAATCTCCTGTTTCACAGTTCACTTTTTGTTGGACAATTTTTTGTATTTCCTCCTTAGCATGTTATATATCAAAAAACGATTTTGTCCCTCCAGGAAAGAATATTCTGAAGATAGCTGGATACAGCAGTATGAATCTCGCACCTACTTCTCAAAATTCCCTGATCAGTGGAATAAATTTACTCCTCTTCTGTCTGGTGTAGAGAGTAATCATTTTCTCTAGTCTACTGTCTCCCACATTTAGTACTTTGTCCTTCTGCCACAGTTTTGTCAGGATCAATTTCTTCTGCTGGTAGGATTGCATCTTTACTATTAAACGTCTAAGTTGTTTTCTCGTGGCCAGTTTTGGAGCATACATTCCTGCTGTGGAATACCAGTCCAGTTGCTTAGCTGTGCTTTCATAAAATTAATACAGTCTATTCCTCCCAGCTTCTTCAGTACAGCAGAAAATCTCAGGTTTTCCTTGCGTGCTCTGTCCTCTAATTCTATTATTTTTTTCTGAAACATCTCTTTTTGAGCAGTCTCATATTTAGTCAGCATTTTTTTTCATTTTGACCTCCGATTTTTGCAGTTTTATCACCTCATCTGTATATCTGTTTAAAGCTTCTTCCATTTTATCTAGCCTTTTTGTTATTTGAGTTGATACACTCCATCAGTGGTTTATTTTAATCAGCTCAAAGTACATGTTACTTATATTTTCCTCTAGGGTACTGGAATTCATGTCTTGCACCAAAGCTGGAGCTTGTACTGCTTTTTGCTGAACAGCTGCAGAATTCTTCTCAGTCAATCTGTTTTTTCCTCACCTTTTGTGGCTCATTTTCTTGCAGGTTCTCTGAATGCCTTTTTTTTTTTTTTTTGCTGGGATCCAGTCATTGCACTTACTAGGCAGTTACTGAAATTTACCCAAAAAATAAGTTCACTGGCTCTCTCTTCTGAGTTTCTGTTTTCACACTGGGAGAGCTGAAATTAAGCTGTTGCTCATTGTGCAGCCATCTTGGAAGTCTCTCTCCATATGTATGCAATTCTCTTCTTCATTTGAGCCTATCGCATTTTTCAAGACAATCTGCTTCAATGGAAGCACACAAACAAAAATAAATAAATCTATTTTCAGAACTCCCCATCCCCTATTAACGTGGAACACACAAAACTGTGTGTTATTTTCAAAAAATGAAGTTTACCCCTCCAGAAGGAGCAGTTGCCCCAAACTGATGGCTGCATTCACAGGAACTACCTAATCTAAAACTTAGCTTATCCATGTTAAAGGGCGTGTCAAATCCTTAGTTCCTACTTGCTACATGTTACTGTGTTATCTCTGTTCCCCTCCATGATGTGAAAAATAGCTTACATTCTTTCAAGTAAACATTACCTTTTAGCCCCAAGAAAAGCACATTGGCTACTATTAAACAATCTAAACTAAATCAAACTAAACTATGCACTATTCTATTAAATGCTTTAAATTATTAAGAATACTGGGAAGGCTGCTACTTCTTATTCACTTCCCAGACTTTCAAACTTTAGTTTTTACTGAACTGCTCATCACTGTACCTTTAAATGCAACATTTCACTCAGGAAAGGGCATTCAGAATTATCCAAGAAAAAACAGTCAGCAATGAAAAAAAGCAAATGGATGAAAGAATCTGTAAATTTTACTCAGAACAGGGTGTACTGACTTCTCCTGGCCAAATGACTGCACCTGCAGACTTTTAGTCTCACAATAATAGCATTTGCTAATGGGAAAAAGTTTATAACTGCAGATGCAAGAAACTACCACTTCCGTGTCTTTCATAATTTTGTCTTCTTTTACAAGCCTATTTGCTTTAAAAAAAATCACTGTCTACAGATTAAACCAAGGATACAACTCCAGATATCCACCCTTGTAAAAACTGGAGAAATTACTAAATTAATTGTACATATATAAAACAGCTGTTATTTCTAATCCTACTACTACTCATGATTCTTCTCGTCACTTTCTGTGCTTTTTTTCTCTCTCAAGCATTTTTCTTCAAAAGAATGGAAAAGGTTTACTTGGCAAAGTCTGTCTATGGACTTGTTTTGTCAGAATAATAAGTGGCAGAGTCCCCCCTTCTGTTTGATGGCTCACTCTTTGCTGTATAATCAATAAGCTTTTTTTATATTTCCTCTTTAGCCTATTCTTTATTAAAAATGATTTTGAGCCTCAGATAAGCCGATTCTACGAATAGAAAATGTGGACTAGGATTACCTAATTTGAAGGGGTATTTTAGAGCAACACAGTTGCTCTTATACATAGCACAAGCATTAAACTATAATTCAAAGTGGAAAGGAATGATGCTGACACACGAAGGAAGCTCAATAAATAAGGAAATATTGGGATTTTGGTTGCAAACTCTTAAGGAGAACAACCAGAATCATACAGATTATTACATTCACAAAAATAGCAGGAAATATTCTAAGACCCAAACCAGCACAAGAATGGAGAAAAGAGATTTTGCCGATAGGGATGACTGTGGTCAGGGATATAGATAATAGGCAAGAGGCGGCTGGAATTTATTAGAGAAAACTGGCAAAGGAACCAATGTATTGGGAGCAAATAACTAGAAAGGGAAAGGTAACAGAATGGGAAGAGGCCAATAATTTATTTGGACTGCAGGTTAGAGATTGCCTTCCCTACCAAGAACTGATAGAGTATAAACCAAACAACACCAAAAACCGACTGTAGAAGGAAAAAGGCTAGCTGGTAAAATATAGTAACTTCTGCACAGCTCGAACAGAGTATAACACACGTATAACCAACACTAATATTCCACCAAAATTCAGGCTTAATCCACTCGTAATGCTAAAAACGAATCTTTTATTGAAAATAAGGTTTAGCGCTTTCATCTGTTAAAAATCAGACTTCCTCAGAACCAAAATGGAATACTTCCAGTTCACATATAAATAACCTTTTTGGCACCAAAAATTCAAAAGGAAATGGAGCTCTTAAAGAGACAGTCATAATAACTCCATATACACATACTACTATGCTAAAAACAGCTAAGCATTTCAACAGATCCAGTGTGCTGATATAAAAAATGACAATATAAATATAATGACGATGTAAATAAATAAATAAAAATTAATTGCGGTAAATAAAATAAAATACGCTCTGCACATACTAACTTCATCTTAAAACATACTCCAAATATATGTAATAGTGAAATAGTAAAACTTGCATGACTAGTGCTCATAAATTGTAACAAGTCAACAAGAATCAAAATACAATGGCAACATCCATGATATATCTATGCCATGATTAAAAATGGTTTAATACTTATATTTTCATTTATGCCAGGTGACCTAATGGCATCTGTCAAAATTTGCCACTTACTTTCTTTCATGGCTAAAAGTGCTTTCCAATTTCCTCCATAAGTAAATACTTCTACGTGGTCTATAATGGCAAATTTAAAACCATGTGATTCACCATATATGGATATGTGTTTATAAAGTGCATTGCTATTGTCTTTAATCTTTATCTTATAGATATGTTCATATGCTCGTTTCCTAAGGGCTCTCTGTTTTGCCTATATAGAATGCGCTGCAGGTATAACATGTAGCAATATATACGACTTGTTTGTTGCGACAATTTCCTGCTTTGCATTTAATGTTAGTCTTGTTGATATCTCCTAACTTAATATTGCCTACCTCATTTATGGCATAACATTGTTTACAGGTACCACATTTTCTAGTTCCCGAGAGCTTTGTATTATATACAGTTTTTTGTTTAGAAGCTTTCTCCAATAATTTTTTAATATTGGGTGCTGTTTTATATACAAAGCTCGGATAATTGCCCAAAACGGAAGCTGTATCATCATTTACCATTATTAAATTCCAGTGCTGTCTTAAAATATCTGTAATATACTTCGTATAAGGAGTCTACATCAAGAAGCAAACTCGATTACAACACATACCTACATCGTCATATCCCTTCTTTCTATTATGAATCTTCATAAAATCTAATGACTTGCCCAATAAAGGTGGAAAATTTTTACCCCATTCATTCTTCACATAGTTGGAAACTTGTAATAATAGGGCTGAGGGGTATCCTCGATTACTAAACATATTACTTATTCGATCAACTTCCCTATTCATGATTTCTCTAGTAGATGACATACGAGCTGCCCTAATGCATTGTCCTTTATAAACATTTTTGAATATATGGGGAGGGTGATAACTATTAAATTCAATATAGTCATTTGAAAAGGTTTCCTTCCTATGAATTTGTGAAATAAATCCCTTATCAGAATGGCTGATATATGTGTCTAAATATGCTATGCCACTCTCACTGATGAGTGAACTTTAAAAAATTTGTTGTGCCATTAATAAATTCCATAAAAGAATTAATCTCATCTTTTGAACCCTTCCATAAGATGAATAAATCATCCAAATATTGTGTATAATATGCTATATTGGAATAAAATTGGCTCTTGAATACATATTCTGTTTCCCATTCCAGCATGACTAGATTGGCAAAAACAGGGGCACAAGAGGCCCCCATAGCCACACCTTTGCATTGCCTAAAGTATTCACCTTGAAAATGTATATAATTATGGTCCAAAACTAGTCCCATAATATCTACCATAAGGCATATGCGGTCCCAGTCCATGTTTGAAAACTTTCTCAGACTATTGCTGAAATACTCTATATCCTTAGGGATACATGAAAAAAGATCCACTACGTCTATGGTGATAAAAATGAGATCCTTATTCCGTATGTCTGATGTAAGCTGACTAAGAAACATCCAAGAATCCTTTATCAAGTGAGTGATGTTTTCATAAATAGGTTTTACCCATCTATCAATGGTGACTCCTAAAGGATATGTTTTGGATCTTGAGCCAGAAACTATAGGCCTAAAAGGAGGCTGGGTGATACACTTGTGTACTTTGGAAATTCCTATAATAGTAGCCAGAGTCGGATATTCAACTTTTAAATATTGGTAGAGCTCACTAGTAATTCTATGATCGATAAAATATTCTTCTAATGTTAGATCAATTCTTTTGTAACCAATATTAATCTCATTTAACGATACTACTTCATAATTATTTGATGAATACAAAATATTATGCATTTCATTAACATAATCAAATGTATTATATATCACAATTCCGCCCCCTTTGTCGGGTTTCATTAATCTAATATCCTTATTGTTAATAAATTGATTTAAGCATTGTCGTTCTACTTCATTCAAATTGTCCTCAATATCTAGCTTATAACTACTGTTGATCTTAAGATTTTTCTTAAATTTATGAATATCATGACACACCATCTTCTCATAATTACCCACTTGATTATTTGATATGGGTATATACGTACTTTTCTTTTTTAATCCAAGATGTTCTGTCGGTCCTTGTTGCGTGTTATGTTCTCTAAACTGCATAGCTAAATTAAGTCTTTGACAAAATAATTTGACTTCTTTAATAATATCCACAAGTTGGAAACCCGTAGATGGAATAAATTTCATACCTTTACTAAATAATGTAAAAAGTTTTGGTGTAATGCTCATATCAGTATAATTAAACACCATAAACCCATTGTAAGTATGAATGATGTTTTCCACTTGGGTTTTATTCCTATCATTATGTTCTGGACACTGTTTGCTATCTTGGCTATCCAACTCAACCGTGTGCATACTATGGGGTATGTCACATACTGAAAATTGTTTAGGAAACTTATCTGCTTTGACTATTTTATTTGATTTTTTGCTGCGGGGTAAAATCTGCCCCCCTGAAAATTAGTTTCCTTATTGAAATATTTACCTCTATTTCTATTATATACTGTGTTATCAATGGACGCTCTATCCTGTGGCCATATGTAAGCTCTATTTTGGTAATATAGCTCTACATCTCTCTGTATTTTCTTATTCTTCCTGTTGAATATTCCTTTGGCCTTTTGTTCAGCATAGTAGAACTGTTTGTCATATAAATCTTTCCACTGTGTAAACGATATATCATTTACTATATCTTGGCTCAATTTCTCAACCTCTCGAATCAGGGTAGACAATTTCTCATCATTGAATTTGATAAGCATATTCATATATTCTATACCAAAATTAGCTAGAGAAGAAGCCGAACGACAAGGGGAGATACCTAAACGCCATAATGGCATGAAAACGTATTCTGCTGTCACCGGAACTCGTACTGAACAATTAAAAGGTACTGTTGATAATAGATTTGTATCCAGTTTCTTTGGAAACAATTATAAACATAATAAAATCACTGGACATGTTTCAGGTGGCATGAACAGGACAATGGGTCAACATAATTATGACTGTCTTGATTTATTTTTAAGGGATGAATATGATTTTGGTACTAATGTTGAACATGGTAGTGGTCAAGACGAAGCAAGACAACATGCCCCTTTTAAAGGCTCGATAAGGGACTCAATTAATATGCTTGGAAAGAAATTATTAAATATAAAGAATGTTAAGCTAGATAATGCATATTTAGCCAAGTGCATTTCTTTGCAAATAGTACCTAAAGGCCTTAGATTTTTTAAATTACCTATGGGCCTGGAATACAACATAGGTACTATTAATGTATTTAATAAAATGTTTGATAATTTTGGTATAGAATACATGAATATGCTTATCAAATTCAATGATGAGAAATTGTCTACCCTGATTCGAGAGGTTGAGAAATTGAACCAAGATATAGTAAATGATATATCGTTTACACAGTGGAAAGATTTATATGACAAACAATTCTACTATGCTGAACAAAAGGCCAAAGGAATATTCAGCAGGAAGAATAAGAAAATACAGAGAGATGTAGAGCTATATTACCAAAATAGAGCTTACATATGGCCACAGGATAGAACTTTCATTGATAACACAGTATGTAATAGAAATAGAGGTAAATATTTCAATAAGGAAACTAATTTTCAGGGGGGCAGATTTTACCCCGCGGCAAAAAATCAAATAAAATAGTCAAAGCAGATAAGTTTCCTAAACAATTTTCAGTATGTGACATACCCCATAGTACGCACACGGTTGAGTTGGATAACCAAGATAGCAAACAGTGTCCAGAACATAATGATAGGAATAAAACCCAAGTGGAAAACATTATTCATACTTACAATGGGTTTATGGTGTTTAATTATACTGATATGAACATTACACCAGAATTTTTTACATTATTCAGTAAAGGTATGAAATTTATTCCATCTACGGGTTTCCAACTTGTGGATATTATTAAAGAAGTCAAATTATTTTGTCGAAGACTTAATTTAGCTATGCAGTTTAGAGAACATAACACGCAACAAGGACCGACAGAACATCTTGGATTAAAAAAGAAAAGTACGTATATGCCCATATCAAATAATCAAGTGGGTAATTATGAGAAGATGGTGTGTCATGATATTTATAAATTTAAGAAAAATCTTAAAATCAACAGTAGTTATAAGCTAGATATTGAGGACAATTTGAATGAAGTAGAACGACAATGCTTAAATCAATTTATTAACAATAAGGATATTAGATTAATGAAACCCGACAAAGGGGGCGGGATTGTAATATATAATACATTTGATTATGTTAATGAAATGCAAAATATTTTGTATTCATCAAATTTTGTAGTATCATTAAATGAGATTAATATTGGTTACAAAAGAATTGATCTAACATTAGAAGAATATTTTATCAATCGTAGAATTACTAGTGAGATCTACCAATATTTAAAAGTTGAATATCCGACTCTGACTACTATTATAGGAATTCCCAAAGTACACAAGTGTATCACCCAGCCTCCTTTTAGGCCTATAGTTTCTGGCTCAAGATCCAAAACATATCCTTTAGGAGTCGCCATTGATAGATGGGTAAAACCTATTTATGAAAACATCACTCACTTAATAAAGGATTCTTGGACGTTTCTTAGTCAGCTTACATCAGACATATGGAATCTCATTTTTATCACCATAGACGTAGTGGATCTTTTTTCATGTATCCCTAAGGATATAGGTTTAGAGTATTTCAGCAATAGTGCCCCCGTTTTTGCCAATCTAGTCATGCTGGAATGGGAAACAGAATATGGGTTCAAGAGCCAATTTTATTCCAATATAGCATATTATACACGATATTTGGATGATTTATTCATCTTATGGAAGGGTTCAAAAGATGAGATTAATTCTTTTATGGAATTTATTAATGGCACAACAAATTTTTTTAAAGTTCACTCATAACATCAGTGAGAGTGGCATAGCATATTTGGACACATATATCAGCCATTCTGATAAGGGATTTATTTCACAAATTCATAAGAAGGAAACCTTTTCAAATGACTATATTGAATTTAATAGTTATCACCCTCCCCATATATTCAAAAATGTTTATAAAGGACAATGTATTAGGGCAGCTCGTATGTCATCTACTAGAGAAATCATGAATAGGGAAGTTGATTGAATAATATGTTTAGTAACCGAGGATAGCCCTCAGCCCTATTATTACAAATTTCCAACTATGTGAAGAATGAATGGGGTAAAAAATTTTCACCTTTATTGGGCAAGTCATTAGATTTTATGAAGATTCATAATTAGAAAGAAGGGATATGACGATGTAGGTATGTGTTGTAATCGAATTTGCGTCTTGATGTATACTCCTTATACGAAGTATATTACAGATATTTTAAGACAGCAGTGGAATTTAATAACAGTAAATGATGATACAGCTTCCGTTTTGGGCAATTATCTGAACTTTGTATATAAAACATCACCCAATATTAAAAAATTATTGGAGAAAGCTTCTAAACAAAAAAACTGTATATAATACAAAGCTCTCAATGGGAACTAGAAAATGTGGTACCTGTAAACAATGTTATGCCATAAATGAGGTAGGCAATATTAAGTTAGGAGATATCAACAAGACTAACATTAAATGCAAAGCAGGAAATTGTAGCAACAAACAAGTCGTATATATTGCTACATGTTATACCTGTAGCACATTCTATATAGGCAAAACAGAGAGAGCCCTTAGGAAACGAGTATATGAACATATCTATAAGATAAAGATTAAAGACAATAACAATGCACTTTCTAAACACATATCCATATATGGTGAATCACATGGTTTTAAATTTGCCATTATAGACCATGTAGAAGTATTTACTTATGGGGGAAATTGGAAAGCACTTTTAGCCATGAACGAAAGTAAGTGGCAAAGTTTGACAGATGCCATTAGGTCACCTGGCATAAATGAAAATATAAGTATTAAACCATTTTTAATCATGACATAGATATATTATGGATGTTGCCATTGTATTTTGATTCTTGTTGATTTGTTACAATTTATGAGCACTAGTCATGCAAGTTTTAGTATTTCACTATTACATATATTTGGAGTATGTTTTAAGATGAAGTTAGTATGTGCAGAGCATATTTTATTTTATGTTATTTACCACAATTAATTTTTATTTATTTATTTACTTCGTCATTATATTTATATTGTCATTTTTATATCAGCACACTGGATCTGTTGAAATGCTTAGCTGTTTTTAGCATAGTAGTATGTGTATATGGAGTTATTATGACTATGTCTCTTTAAGAGCTCCATTTCCTTTTGAATTTTTGGCGCCAAAAAGGTTATTTAAATGTGAACTGGAAGTACTCCATTTTGGTTCTGAGGAAGTCTGATTTTTAACAGATGAAAGCGCTAAACCTTATTTTCAATAAAAAGATTTGTTTTTATCATTACGAGTGGATTAAGCCTGAATTTTGTTGGAACATTAGTGTTGGTTATATGTGTATTATACTCTGTTCGAGCTGTGCAGAAGTTACTATATTTTACCAGATATCAGAGTATATACAAACAGAAAGAAATAGGAGGATCCTAAATGAAAGACAAGCACTGGTAGAGTTTTTAATAGAATCCAGAACAGAAGCTGCTGTTAAAAAAGGAATAATTAGTAAAGCATATAAAACACTGCATGATAACTATAAGAATCAATCAGAGGAGCTTAGAAGGGATTGGGAAAAGAGACTGGATAAGAAATTCACAAAGAGACAATGGGGGGAATATATGTACATCTCCCATACATGCAACAAAGTCTTTAAGATTTAGGATCCTTGCCTGGAAGTGTTTATACAGGTATTTTTATACCAAAAGTAGACTCCAAAGAATTTTTCCTTAGGTGAATACAAATGTTGGAGGTGTGACGGGAAAGAAAGTGGTAGCTGGGAACATATTTTTTGGGAGTATAATGAGCTGGCAGACTTTAGGGATTCCCTGCAGATCACTCTGTTGGAGATGCTGGATGAGTGGACTGGACTGAGTGGGGAGATAATTTTTTTGAGTTATGCTACAAAATCAGAATTGCCTAGACATAGTAAAGTCTTGCTGAGTGTAATTATGGTGGCTGCCAAAAAAGCAATTACTAGAAAATGGAAATCAAAGTCTAAACCAACTTTACTCGAAGTAGTGAATATAGTAACAGAGATAAAACAACTGGAACTGCGATCTTTAGAAAGGGAAAGGAGCAAACTACACATAAAAAAATGGAAACTGTGGGAACAATATACACAGAGCAGAAATGAGGTTTAAGAGGCAGGATTTGAATGAGCCATATAATGTGTAACTGACAATGACTGGATGGTTTATAAGTGATGAAGAATGTTTCAATGGTGTCTGTGATGTAAACTACAACTAAAGTGGTATCATTTTGTATGTTTTTCATTTATATAAATGTAAGATTGCCTCTGTCATATGTGAAAATTTAATAAAGATGTTTGGGGAAAAATGATTTTGAGTCTCCAGGAAAAAAATTCTGAAGAGAGCTGGATACAGCAGCTTGAATACTACATCTGCCTGTCAACGTTCCCCGATTGTTTGGTTAAACTTTATTCACTGCATATGAGGCATCATTTACACAAACAGTCTGTTGTCTCCAATTTATAATATTTTTTCCTTTCTACCACAGCTTTGTCAGGATGAACTATTTCTGCTCATTTGATTGTATCTTTGATAATACAGGTCTGGGCTGCTTACACATAGCCAGATTTAGAACATACACACAATATGCCCTTTCAATTAACAAATACTGTTGTGCAATACCAGTCCAGTTGCTTAAAGGTACTTTCATAAAATTAAAACGGTCCGCTCCTTGCAGTTTTTCTGGTACAGTAAGAAAACTTCGGTTTTTCACTGTGCCCGGCAACTTATTGCAACAAGATAAGAAAGCCAAGAAAGACACAAGATAAGAGTTAGTATAATGCTGTAACCTTAGTCTGTTTGAGGAAAGTGTAAATGTCCATACTGATATTATATATGAAATTAAAAAATATTACAGTTGTTCCCTTTTTTGTTTTTACAAGCGTATGTCTAGATTAATGTTCTTAATTTAAGCTATAAACACTAAGCAAAAAGATGTAAAAAATGGAAAATATAATACAAGTTCTTTCTTGCATTTGTAAACTAACTAGTTGGAGATTTTCCATTAGCACTTCCTTTGGTCTGAAGACAAGTAGGTGCAAGGTGCTGGCAATTAACCCATGAGGGATTTAAGCAGTGTGTTCTGACTGAAATCTACAAGTACAATGCAACTAACTTTAAACAGGTAATGGCAAGCAGTACAATGAAAAGTGCATTCAGAATAAAATTTGTAAGGCGCAATTTATTTATCTTTTAAGCAGATATGTCAAGCAGTTCACTATAATTAAAAAAAATACTCACCATTTAGTGTTTTTTTGGGTGGTTATATGACAGGGTGTTGGGGTTGATGATAGGGATCTAGGTTGATGTAGGGGGCTGTTGTGCACCAAATGATGTTTGGCTTAGCCCTCCTTTTGTCGGTGGCTAAGTCTAAAAATTTCAGCTTGGTCAGGCTGGTTGGCGGAGAAGAGAGGCAGGTTTTCCCTCTTCTGTTCATCCTCTGGTGTTTGGATGTTCAATTCAAGGGTTTAGGAAAGAAAAGTGAGCAGCTGGAGGCTGCGTGTTAAACAAGCGGAGGTAAGGATGCTGCTTATTTGGTGGAAGGTAATTCAATAAATGGTGTATGAAATGAGTCTTGGATGATGCTTCAGAAGTAAAGTAAGCAAGTAGAGGCATGGACTCTGCTTACGGGGGCAGGATGAGTAGGTCACGCTGTCCTGATTAACATTACATGGATGTTTATGCTGTTATTAAAGCAAATATACTGTGTTCAGTTGTGGTTAATAAATTTAATGTGAACTTTTTTTTCTAATTTGAAGAAAATACAGTACAAAACTGTTGGACAGGTATGTAGTGCAGTTTATGAGGGAACAGAGGTTTAGTTCTGAAATTATTTGGAAGGCGACAGAGGGAAGGTGGAATGAGAGTAGGGCTAGTAGTAGATCATGGGGACAGAATGTTATGTGCTCAAAGGAGTGATGTATTAAGTATGCAATAATATTGTGTTAAAGTTCCACTTGTGTTTATATGTATGTGTGGTTTGTTTGCGTGTGTAAAAACCCAGTCAGGGACATTCTACTATACTCTGGAAAGCTGAGAAGTACATATAACATACCTAACAAAGATGCCTGAAATGGGCAACTACTTTCACAGAAGCTAAACACACCATTTGTGCCCTTTTTAAAAATGAACTGCAACAAGCATGGGGCTACCAGCAGTACAGTGCACAAAATTTATTTTATCATTGCAAAAACTTATCGGCAACTACTTTGAAAAAAGAGTCACGTAACACAGTAAGACACCCTGTGCAATATTAATTAGATTACAAAACTGAATGTGAACGCATTTACATTGTTTTTATCATGTCACACTTGAAGCCCAAGAAAAAAATAAGAGCAAGTCTGAAAGAGCTCTAGCCTATCACTGTTAACCTAACATAACATCATGGTGGGGACAGAGTTTCTCAGAAAAAGATAAGTTTCAGAATGCAAACAGAACCTCTGTCGTGACAGTTTCAATTAGGAAATAATTCCATAAAAGAAAACACACTTAACAGTGACCGCTACAGTAAGCTACATTGCTACTGCAACGCAAAAGCACAGCACTTAATAAAAAATGTAAAAAAAAATCCCTTTAGGAAGAGGTAGTCTTACTTGCAGATTATATTATTTTATACTTATAAACCCAGAAAAAAGACGTTTCAGTGTTGTGGAACATTATGAGACAATTTCATGTCTTTTCAAGATGTAAAGTAAATGAAGATAGAACCTATATCGGTAAAAAAGAAGTTATGTCCTTACCATAACGTTCCATGTGAGGTGTTCATCTCGCCTTTTTGTTCTTACACGTGGGTTGGAGCCGATCTCTCGGCTCCGAATCGGCCGCTTTTTAAGCTCAGACTCTCAGAGAAGCTCGAGTCCTAGTGTATATCCCATGATGCTCTACTGTGAATCCCCAGATCTAGTATGCTGCAACCAAGACAGCCTACAGACAAAATAAGACTATGGAGTCTACCTACTTAGGTAACTATAAGAATAGAAGTAAACAAGAAGAGTAAGAATGTATAAAAACAGACTGACAACTGAACCAATCCTCCAAGGCAACCATCTCACTCGACTGGAGGGGGAAGGTGGGCGGGAGTGTAAGAACAGAAAGGCGAGATGAACAACTCACATGGAACGTTATGGTAAGGACATAACTTCTTTATGTGAAGTTGTTCTATCTCGCCGTTTTGTTCTTACACGTGGGTAGCGTCCCAAGCACCCTAATCCTGGGTGGCTCACAGGAGAACATTCCTGAGCACAGTGGAAGCAAACATAGCCCTATCCCTGGAGGACCTATCCACTTTGTAATGAGTGATAAACGTGTGAGGTTTTGACCACGTGGCAGCTGCACAGATGTTATCTAAAGACAAGCGAGCTGCATGAGCCAATGATGTAGAAACAGCTCGTGTAGAAATGGGCTTTGATGTTAGTTTCTAATGGTTGATTAGTGGAAGCATAAATTAATCTGATGCAGTCAGAGAGCCACTTGGACAGTGTGGTTTTTGACACTGCGAAACTTTTCTTATTCTCTGCATAAGAGATGAAGAGTTGATCCGATTGTCTGAAATCCTTCGTTCTATCCAGATAGAGCCTCAGTTGTCTATGTACATCAAGCTTGTGCAACATATATTCAAGTTTGTTGGTATGGTGTTTGAAGAAGGTTGAGAGCTCAATGGACTGACTTAAGTTATTTTCTGAAGAGATCTTGGGAAGAAAGGTAGGATTACTCCTGAGGGATACCCTATCAGGGTGAAAAATCAAGTATGGGGGTTTGGAGGACAAGGCTTGAAGTTCGGAGACCCTACGTGCAGATGTAATGGCTACCAGGAATAAAGTTTTCCAAGACAAAAATTTTAAATGACAAGATGAAGCAGGCTCAAAGGGCACAAGCATCAGTTGGGATAAAACCAAATTCAAATTCCAGGGGTAGACAGGATGCCTAATAGGTGGCCTGAGATGGTGGGTTCCTTTTAAGAATGCTTTACATAGTCTATGCGACATGATGTTAGAGCCGTTAAAGCCTACATGGAAGTTTGAGATAGCAGCCAATTGAACTCTAATGGTGGCAGCTGCCGCACCATCATGGAACACGGAAGACAAGAACTCTAAGATGGTATGAACAGGTATTACATGAGGGTCAGTGTCATGTTAAGAAGTCCAGTGAACAAATCGTTTTCATTTGCTATTATATAGTTTCCTGGTGGATAGTTTATGAGAGGAAACTATAATATGTTGGACCGCAGAAGACAAATCTTGTGACCTGGCTAATGTGGGAATCGGAGCAGCCAAGCTGTCAGTTTTAGGGAAGTGAGGGAGGGATGGAGAACTCCCGACGAATGAGTCGGGAGATCTGGCACTGGGTCCAGGATCCATGGTTCTTCCACTTTATACTTCCGCAGGAAGGGAAACCAAATCTGTCAAGGCCAAGACGAGGCTATCAAAATCACAGTCCTTCCCAGACTTTTGGCTTTCTGCATGAATTTGGGAATTAGAGGTATTGGCGGAAAGGCATATAGAAGGCCCGGGGGCCAATCGTGTACGAGCGTATCCCTGGGTTCGTTCCCCGGTGGGGGATAAAGGGCAAAGTAGCTGCTGCATTTGGCATTCATCGGAGATGCAAATAGTTCGCAGCAAGGCTGGCCCCATGTGCAGAAAATGTTTTCCACCACCTGTTGTTTGAGAGACCACTCGTGGGGCAACAGCATGGCTCTGCTTAGTTTGTCTGCGATCACGCTGGATGACCCCGGGATGTGCGTTGCTATCAGAAAGCGTCTGGTGGATACAGCCCATTGCCAAATTCTTAGGGCCTCCCAGCATAAAGGGTATGATCTGGTTCCCCCTTGTTTGTTGATGTACCAGACAACCGACATGTTGTCCGTCTGGATAGCAATTGTGCCTGGAGGAAGAGAGTCATGAAAGTGTTGCAATGCTAGGAACACCACTCTCACCTCTAGGACATTTATATGCAAGTGTGTTTCCATGATTGACCAAGTGCCTTGGACCGTCTTTCCCTGAAATAGCTCCCCCACCCTTATCAGGGAAGCATCCGTGGTCACTGTGGCTGAGGGTTGGGGAAGAACGAAGGGATGTCTGATTATCACTTGGCCGCTGTTCAACCACCAACTGAGATCCTTCTTGCAA
The DNA here is from genome assembly GCF_019279795.1 of Protopterus annectens. Lineage (NCBI taxonomy): Eukaryota > Metazoa > Chordata > Ceratodontiformes > Protopteridae > Protopterus > Protopterus annectens. The sequence goes on along the minus strand of NC_056731.1, from coordinate 109,887,083 downwards.
AGATTGGTTATCCGTTTCCCGTGTGACACGGGCAGTTGTTGGTAAGACCATTGTGCGAAGAGTAACCACTGAAGTATTTGCATGTGCAAGCGGCTTAACGGAACTGCTATCAATGTGGCTGCCATCGTGCCTAAAAGCTGTAGTATCTGGAACACTGGAGCTTTGTTGCGGGCTAAGAGACTGGATAATTGATTTTTTAGAGTTACGATTCTTGATTGGGACAACCTGATCCTTGCAATGACTGTGTCCAGTTCTGCCCCTATAAATGTAATATGCTGCGAGGGCGATAACGCAGATTTTTCGAAGTTTAGGGTTATGCCCAACTGGGAACAAAGGTCTATGGTGTAGTCTCTTGCTTGGATTAGTTGATGCCTGGAGGTGGCGGTGAGGAGCCAGTCATCCAGATATGGAAACACCCGGAATCCCAACAGTCTCAGGTGAGCCGTGACCACTGCCATACATTTGGTGAACACCCTGGGGGCTGTGGTGAGACCAAAGGGCAGGGCTCTGAATTGGTAATGACTGGCCCCCAGCCGGAAACGCAGGTGATCTCTGGATGATCTGTCCATTTTGATGTGGTAGTAAGCATCCTTGAGATCTATAGAGCACATCCAATTGCCAGTTGCTAAGAACGGGAGAATCGAATGCAGTGTGACCATCCGGAGCTTTTCCTTCTTGATGAAGGTTTTGAGTTTGCTGAGGTCTAGTATGGGCCTCCAGTCCCCCATTTTCTTTGGAACTAAAAAGAACCTTGAGTAAGTTCTGGATCCTATTTAGTCCGCCGGCACTGGCTGGATGACTTTTGTCTAGCAGGTTTTGGATTTCTATGGCCGCTAGTTTTCTCAGACTGGGTGGAACGTCTGGGATCCTTGTACCTATGGGTGGGGGTTTTGTAAAGGGAATGTAATAACCTCTGGTAATGACACTTTTTACCCAAGAATGCGTTGTAATGTTTAGCCAGGTGTTTTGGTATAAAGCCAAGCGACCCCCGACTGCCTCCAGAGTGGGACAGCCGGGCTTCCTTTCAGGAACGCTGATAGGGCTTACCAGAGAACTGATCCCTGTCGCCCTGGTTCTGCGGACTGCCTCTGCCGTTTGGATGGCGTCTTCCATTTTAGCCCCCTCCTCTGCCTCTAGAGGGGGTATCAGTAGGTGTGTTTTGGAAAGCTCCTTGAGGTTTTCGGAACCACATTTTTCCACTTCGCTGCCCTTTGGGGTACGGTCTAGTTGGAGTGGAAAAATGGACTCCTACAGCAGCCAGAGTCTTCCCTTCTTGTTCACACCTAGTAAGTGTCTCCTTAACTTTGGGTCCGAACGAGGCGGACCCGTCGAATGGGATACTGACAAAGGAAGACTTAAAGGCTTCTGCAAAGGAGCAAAGGCGCATCCAGGACTGTCTCCGAAGAGCTATCGCTGAGTCTGCCTCCCTACTCGATCCATCAGCAGCATACGAAATTACGTCGCATGGATGAGTTTACTATTGAATTAAGGGTGTTGAGTTGTGCAGTCACCTTTTCAGAGACTGCATCAGCTGTGTTACTCTGGAGAGTACCTCCCAGCTCTTTTAGGAGATCTCGTTAAAGACGGGTAAAATGTGTCAGGTAGTTGAGCGACCTCATGGAAAATGCAGCAGAACTAAATATGCGTTTCCCATATCTGTCCATCATCCTAGAATATCTATTAGGAGGATGGACAGCAGAAGAGGTTTCCGACATCTCTTTCTTGGTGGCCGCCGCCACCACCATGGCATCAACTGGGACTCCCTTTGTAAGAAAAGCCTTGTCAGTGGGGGAAGTAATAAATTTGTTGGCCCACCGAGGGACCGGTTCCACTGAGTCAGAGGACTCCACGCCATTCGAGCAACTAGCTCCATCAGTTCATCGAAGGGCGAAGTAACCCAAGAGGTGGATGGTTGAGATCCAAAGGCCTTCAGGAGAACCGACTTGTCCTCAGAAGGGGTAAGGGACTGCCAATCACCCCTCTGCCTTAAGATTTCTAATATGTCTGTGAATGAGACATCCTCTGAGGGAGATTGTGGGGACCCTTCTGATTCCTCCAAGTCGGTATCCGATCTCAGGGATTCCTGTGGGGAATCCAAGTGCCTCCTCTTGCACAATCTCTTTCTAGGTACTTCATCGGTGGGAGCATCTGGTGAAGTCCCTAGAGAGGAGGGGCCACCCAATGTGGATACCTGAAGCCCTGGATCTCGACGCTTTGTGGGGATCTGCGGGGAAGAGGTAGAACGAGGCCTCTTAGGCATCGAAGGCACCAGAATCCTGGTCTGAAAAGTCAGTAGGCTCCGAAGAGACCAGCAAGCTCTCCCCGGACCGAAACCCTCTGCTCCAATCTAGAGGACGGAGCCAAGGCCACCTGTGCCGAAGCCCCGAGTGGAAGAGACGGAACCAAAGTATCGGTTCGACTCTCCACCCCGGAGCCAGCGAGGGACTGTTGGCCCTGAGACTCCCTGGTGGGGACCGAGGAAATCAAGGTCGATGGAGCAGAGGGAGGTGGATCAAACCTCGGCTCCAAGGGTTCTACCAATATCGGTTCCGTCTGCCCCGGCTCCGAACGCTCGATTGGCTTTGGAGGAGGAGGTGGAGAAGCCATGGGAGGGATATCAGGCTTCAAAGCCAAATGGCTAGAAGCAGATACCATTTTGGCTATGGCCGGGTTCTCTAAGAGCCTCTTAACCACTCGGTCCAGATCCATATCGGAAAGCCTCAAAGAATGCGTCGAGGGATGTGTCGAAGGAGCCAAAGATGGAACCAATTGAAGAATTGGAGACTGAGGAGTCGCCAATATCGGTTCCACAACTGGGCCCCGAGGTAAGGACTCGATACACGGCTCCAAGGACTGTGGAGCCGATGCATGGACCATACCTGAGGAACTCGGGAGCCGAAGACTTGGGCTCTGAGGATCCTTTGGAAGACTTCGACCCCTTCGAAGCCTTGGAAGAGGTGTCAGCCTTATCTAAAGTAGCCTGAAAATCAGGCTTCAGGAGTCCTCTGTCTACCAGTTTCCTTCGCCTTTCCAGGAGAACCCTGGCGCTAAAGGAATGGCAGACAGAGCACACCTCTTGTAGGTGTACAGAGCCCAAACAGTACAGGCAGGTGGAGCGGTTGTCTGTAACAGACATTTTTTGACCGCACTCACACCTTTTAAATCCTGATTTCTGTTTTTCTGACATCTTTTAACTCTAACACTAAGTAACACAAACAAGTTCTAAGATGTATGTAAAAAAAAAAAAAAAAAAAAAAAAAAATTATATATATATATATATATATATATATATATATATAAACACAGTACTAAATCGCACTAGATATATTTATAAGGTCTATCTAATAAAACTGTTTACTAAACTATTTACAAGACTACCACACTATATATATGTAAGAAACACGACACACACTAGCTGACAGAGTCCTGTCATGCCCAATAAAGAAGGCCTAAGCCCTGAAAAAAGAACTACTTAGAAGTCCTAGCAATTAAGCTAAAGTAGAATCCTAACACTATGATACTATCACACTGAGATATATAATACTCAAAAAAATTAGGAGAGAAATACTAATAATAATAGAAAATTTAAGTCACTGGCCCGAGCTAACTCCGACAAGCTGTTGATCCGTTGCAGTGGCAAACTAGATATGGGGATTCACAGTAGAGCATCATGGGATATACACTAAGTCTCGAGCTTCTCAGAGTCTGAGCTTGAAAAGCGGCTGATTCGGAGCCGAGGGATCGGCTCCGACCCAAGTGTAAGAACAAAACGGCGAGATAGAACAACTTCACATCTAACCATTCATTTCCGAGATGGGTCAGCAATAGCAATATTTATGTGGGCAAGATCAAGTATTTATGCTATGGATTAGAAAGGCTTCTGCTACACAGCCTAAGAATGAATGGACAGAGACTAAACTAAAGGTAAGACAAAAATTAAGAAACTGGAAGCTCTTGATTATGGATATGATTAGTATGATACAACCACTGAAAACATACATTTTGTCCCTCTAGTCTTATATTCAGGTCAGGCATATTTTTTATTAACCAGAGTATAAGACATGCATTACAATTAATAAAGAGTTGAAGGAATTTATCTGGGAATGAAAGAGGGCAACTGCAAAGTTGATTCTACCCGAAGAGCACCATGGTACAGGATTATCTGATTTGAAGGGGGTTCTTTGAAGTGCTAAAGTTTAAGGCTCACATAAATTAACTCATGCAGAAGGTTGTAAATCAAAGTGGAAAAAGGACGATTATGATGAAGGATGAGTTTGACAGATAGAGACTAGGGTTTTGGGAGAAAGTCATTAGGGAGAAAGTCATTAAGGAGAATACTTACCACACAGGACATTATATTCTTAAAAAAGCAGAATGAAGTCAGTGTGGAATGCAGAAATGGGATTATATCAATAAGGACGCCTGTAAGTAGGGTACAGAAAAAACAGGAAATGGAGCTGGAGGTTACTAGAAGAAATTAACAACGGATCCAACATGAGGATGGAAAGGTAACACAGTGGTATCAGACTAAGCAGAAGTTTGGACTGTACATCAAAGAATGCTTTCCCAGAATGCTTTCCCAATCAGTGAATGACAACTGTGAACAGGCAAACAGAAAGGGTTAGGGGAGTGCTAAATGAAAGACCAGCTCTGGTAATGGTTTTAGTTGAATCTGGAACAGAAGATAATATTAAATAAGTAATAATTAGTGAAGCATGTACACTAATCAAACAAATGAGGTGTTGAAGCACTGGGAAATGAAATAGAAAGTCAAATTACAAAATACAACTAGAAATAAATCTGTAGGGCTCCCAAGGCATTACAAAGTGTGAGAGGTTTATGATTTCTACATGGAAGCATGTGCATAGCTTTTTTATACTACAAGTATATTTCAGATGTTTCCGTCTATCAAGTAAAAAGCAACTGTTCATGACATGAACAGGAAGAAAGATGAAACTAGGAATATCTTTTTGGGAAAGTAAACAGTTGGCAGATTTTAAAAATCCCTAGAGTACTATGACAGCATTTTTGTGGTGAAATACTAGTAATTAGAAAAATGACTCTTTTGAGCTGGGATACAGGATCTGAACTGTGTAGATATGGTAAGGCCTTACTAAGTTTAGTGTTACTGGCAGACAAAAAAAAAAAATACTAGAAAATGGGAATCAAAACCAACTCTAATGGCTGCATTAAATATTGGAAAGGAACTAAAGTAACTGAAGACTTCAGCTTTAAAAAAGAGAAGGAACGAATTTCACAAAAGTAAATGGACTTTGTGGAAAATATAAGAAGAATAATGCCCCCCCCCCCCCCCCTCAAGGCACGCCTCCCAAAATCTCAGAATAAATTTGTGGATACCCATCTTCTCATGTAGTCTACATTTAAAAGAAGATCATTGCACACTGTTTAATGTGTAGGGAAAGCTTATTCCAGAGGTTTGGGAGGTGCTGGGTTATAAACCTGTCCCTCCACAGTATTGTATTTATCAGATAAACGTTTATGTTCCTAGTTCTAGTACTGGTGGCAATATTGGACTTGCAGATAAACAGGAGGTTTTGAGCAGTAATCTCATAATTTTTAGCTGGAGCCTGTTGATGAAAGCAAAAGTAGGAAGTGCAAAAGCTTACTTTTGCGTAACACCAAAGAACAAAAATGATGCCATCTACATCTATCAACTATTTACATATAGATGGGAAGTAGCAGAGGTAGCAAAAAGCTGTATTTTCCTGGCCTCAAAGATCTCTGCAGATAGTGATTACAGCTATAAAATTAAAAGATGCTTGCTATTTGGAAGGAAAGTTGTCAAATCTAGAGAAGATTTTTAAACAGGAAAACATCGCACTGTCGATACTGTTTGCAAAGTCAAAAACTATAATTTTCCCAGTAATAACAAATGGCTACAAAAACTGGACTATAAGTAAGGCTATGAACGGAAAAAAATCAATGCTTCTGAACAGTGGTATTAAAGAAAATATTTGAGAATTCCTTGAATTGCAGGAGACCAAATAAGTCAATAGTTAATAATATAAAGCTATACTGTTCACCGGAAAGCCTTACGTTAAAACTAAAACTCATATTTTGGCTACATAATGTGAAGAGATGGTTCACTAGAGAAGATTCTAATACTGAAAAAGACAGAAGGCAAAACAAGAACGTGACACCAAAGGATAAAATGGGTAGACAACATTGCTAAAGTAATGAATATAAATCTTCAAGAACTTAATTGTAGTAGTTGTTGACAGGCCTGACATGTTATAGTCCTTGACGGCATGAAGATTTGTACTAAATGAAATAACTAAGCAACAATAAAAGATTTACAAGTCTTAGCCTGTGTAACTGGCAATGCTTTATTTCTAAACGTATTTTGTTTCATTAGTCAATGCTAACTGTTTTTTTCTATATTAATCTGCACTTCTACTATTTTATCTACTGCTTGGAAGACTGTATCAGAACATTTTTGTTTTTTGCCTCCATAGGATTGGCTCAACGGCTCCTCCATTCATTTGATGGGGGGTGCAAGATTTAGGCACCCCTGGAATAGGCAAGAGCCTTACAACCCATTTGGTCTTATCTACATACTCCAACTGTTCCATTTATTCCTCCGTAGTGAGATATGGGTGGTGGGGAGCAAGTCAGCTTACTGGTCCTGTGGAGTGTCCTACCCTCCTCAGTGAGCACTCCCTCCCCCATGGCTGATGTTAGAGCTTTGCTGCATGCTGGCAGCTACAGGAAGCATGTCTCTGAACCCTCACTCAGCTATATGCTTATACTCAATGGCATCACATACTCATAGGGTCATGCTCCAAGAACATGACACTTAGTGCGCCCATAGGTGTCACCCAAGCAGTAAGTCATCTTCCCTGGTCAGCTCCTGCAAGCACCCAAGCCTCTAATTTAATTCACCACTTCCTGAGGCTTCCGTTTACTGACCTAAAAGGGCTCCCCACAATAGGACTGAGGAACCTATAATTAGGTACCCTAATACTGAGCTTGTTGATGACTTGGAAGTTCATCAATTTTTTTTCTTCCTAACTGGAATCAAGGAGGCTCTCTGTTCCAAGAACTGGCTGTGCTGTTCCCAGAGACTTTTGATGTACCACTGGAGCTTTTTCATGTACAGCTTGTGATGTAAGACCATCAAAATGGAAGCTAACATTTACAGTACCTTGAGAAAATCTCCTGCCATTGAGGTCTGTTCCTGTCACATGCTCAAGAGAATTCTTCTCGGAGAATGGATACTACAGTTTGATATGTCCAAGACTGCTACCAGGACTATTTTGCTGTGAGTAAAAAAGTTCAGTGAGTCACTCACTTTGAAAAAAAACCCTCTCTTGGAGTACATGGACTTTTGAATGAAGATTTGGGCTATTCAAAACACAGAAGTTTAAAGCGTTTTTTCTGTGCTGCAAATAATCCCTTGCCCCCTACCACCATTTGAAGTGTGGACCGTGCTACAGACATGGCTACTCTCCTCCAACCTATTAAATATTCTTCAGTGAAATGTTGGTAATCAAGAAAGACAGATTTGCAATAGTGAGGATGTATCTGGGGACCTAGAAGGGAAAATATAACAAAAGTGGTTAGATTTCTGAAACATACAAGAATACTTGGTATGGAAGATGTGAATTCAGTAGCAGGAACTCAGAGAGAAAAAAAAAAATATATATATATTTAAATAAATGTCCTAATATACAGTAACTAAGCTGGATTGGTTAGAAAGTACATTTCAAAGGAGCATGTGTAGTTAACCAAAAGCTTGTATATACTGGTGCACCATAACTACATCAGATCATGCACCAATCCAAGCTAAGAAAATGATGCAGGGTAATGATGTAAAATAAGATATTGGTGTTTTCCTATTTCCCTGTTAAAAAGACAGGAATTTGACGAATGGGCAGTGAGCACAATTCAATAGTTATAAGGGAAGATACAAACTGCTTCCGAAGGGATATCTAGTTACCGAGGAAAAATGAAAATGGACTTTGTGCGGTAGAAATAAGAGAGAAAGATAAGGGAAAGAGCTAATATGAATTATTTACAGGGTTGGCCATGATTAAAGTATTGCAGAAGAAGGGGGATCTCACAGGAACAACTGCTGAGCACTAAAGGAAAAATACAGTGTTTGGACAAAATTCATGAGTTTACAAAGACTGACATTAGGAAACTATTGTATAATCACAACTCTAGAACACAAATGTTTTTAGCACAACAACAGAAAGAAGAAAGAGTGGACACCAAACATAGACAGCTTATGACAGGAAAAACAACCAGAGGTCCTATGAAGGTATCAAGAAAGTCTTTATGAAAATTTGTAAAACAAAGAAATTGGGGTAGACATTAAAAGCACAAGTGGAAATATTTATTGAAGTATCCATAATTATGGAATACTTAATTATGCAGATGTTAGAGGAACACAAGGCTCAACAATTAATAGTTAAGATAGGAAGAGATAAAATAAAAGCAATGTTACACAGTAAGCCAAAAGGGAAATCTCCAAGGACAGATAGTATTCCTGTGAAAATCTGAAGTTAGGAGGGAATACAGAGTTATAAAGATCTGGAAAGTACTGTATAACAATACCTCAAAGGGGGAGAAAGTACAGTTGTGTACACTTACCATAAATGTATATGTTTGAGTGTATACACTGTTGCAGTCATTACATTTGGGTTATCTGCTTATAGTAGCCCTCAGTCGGCCTGATTAACAAAGTCTTGGATCCTATGTCGTTTGCTGTCTCTTCTTCTGTAATGTCAGGTCGTCAGGGGTATAAAACATGCAGCCAATGTCATTACATCAGTTTTTCTTGCCCCAGATGTCAGGTGCGACCCTAATGGGAAACAATTAAATCTATAAATATACAAGGTTATACCTCAAACAAAAAATTAAATACACCAAAAAGCTTTTAAGCATTGAAAAGGAGAGAAGAGGTATAGCCAAAAAAAAAATCACGGGGCTTGAGGAAGGGTAACCAGGACTGCAACAGTGAATACACTCGAACATCTACATTTATGGTAAGTGTACACACCTGTACTATGTTCTTCGTGTTTCACTGTTGCAGTCATTACATTTGGGTAGATTCCCAAAGCAAAGGATGGGAGGAGGAATTTAGATAGCATTAGGACCAGCTATACGGCCCTGTAAAACTGCAGTGGCAAAGCCAGCTCTGGATTTAGAGAAAATTGGCAAATGATAATGCTTGGTGAAAGTAAGTACAGAACTCCAGGTAGCAGCTTCTAGGATATCCCTGGTAGGGACGCCTCTGAGAAAGGCTGTAGAGGTAGATGTAGCCCTGGTGGAGTGGGTCTGATCCCCTGTGGGACAGGTTTTCCATGGTGCTTATAGCAGAAATGAATGCAATGGCCCATCCATTTGGAAATGTTTTGCTTTGAAATAGCCTTCCCATCTGTCCCTGCAGCAATTGCCACCAGCAGTTGTTCAGATTTCCTTTGAGGTTTAGTCCTGTCCAAGTAGAAACTATGTTGTCTGTGCACATCTATGGAGTGCAGTATTGGATCCCCTTTATTCTGTGGATTAGGAAAGAAGATTGGCAAATGAATGGACTGATTAAAGGCCACACTGGATACCACCTTTGGCATGAAAGAGGGATTAATCCCGAGGGGCACTGTCCGCATGAAAGATGATGAAAGGCTCCACTGCCATAAGGGCTTGTAATTCAGATACCCTTCTTGCTGAAGTGATGGCTGAAAGGGAAGCTGTTTTCCAAGTAAGGAATTTTAAATCTGCAGTAGCAGCTGACTCGAAAGGAGGAGGGGTGAGTTTCCCCAATACAAAGTTAAGGTCCCAGGCTGGAGTTGGAGCTCTCCTGGGTGGTCTTAAACTTTGGCCCCTCTGAGGAACCACTTGAGCAGTGGATGAAAGAAGAGGGGAGGTTCTGTGTTATAATGAGCTGAAATGGCTGAGGCATGAACTTTTATTGAGGAAAAAGACGGGCCCTTGTGAAGCATCTCAGTTAAGTATTGTAAAATCTGAGGTAAATTGGGCACTGCTGTGCTCATCCCTTGAGATTGGTTCCAGGCACAGAATCTTTTCCATTTTTCAGCATAAGATTTTATAGAACTAGGCCCTCTTGCCTTTAAAATGACATCCATCAGTGGTTTACTGAGGGATGGTAAAGGAGAGCTTAGGTAATTAGGCAGGCTGCCAGGTTCAGTGTTTGAAGCTGAGGGTGCAGAATCTGGTTCTCCTGGTGAGACAGCAGGGTAGGAGTCTGAGGCAGGTGCCAAGAGTGATACACACTGCACAGGAGGGGGTACCAGTGTTGGTGTGGCCAGGCTAGTGCAACCAAAATCATCCTTGGTTTGTCTTGTTTGATCTTTAGTAGTACTTTGGAGAGCAGAGGCAGAGAAGGAAAGGCATAAACTGATAAGTTTTTCCAGCTGAAGGACAGAGCATCCACCTTCCAAGCTTGTCTATGGGGAGTCCTTGTGCAAAATTTTTCCAATTGATAGTTCTGGGGGAGGCAAAAGTACAGTTGTGTACACTTACCATAAATGTAGATGTTCGAGTGTATTCACTGTTGCAGTCATTACATTTGGGTAATCTGCTGGAAGGTTACCCTCAGTCAGCCTGAATAACAAAGTCCTGGGTCCTGCGTCGGTTGCTGTCTTCTCTTCCATGACGTCAGGCCGTCAGGAGTATAAAACATGCAGCCAACACCATTTTATTCAGTTTTTCTTGCTCCAGATGTCAGGTGCTCCCCAAATGGGGAGCAAAAAAAATAAAATATATATATATATATATATATATATATATATATATATATATAGACAAACGGCAATATATGTAAATGCACTTTCAGCAACATAAACTTTACCTTCATCTAAAAGCAAATACACCACAAAGGCTTTAGAATATAGTGAAGGAAAGAGAAGTTATAGAAAAAGGGGTATGGCGGGTGGGTAACCTGGACTGCAACAGTGAATACACTTGAACATCTACATTTATGGTAAGTGTACACAACTGTACTATGTTCTTCGTGTTTCACTGTTGCAGTCATTACATTTGGGTAGAATCCAAAAGCTATGGATGGGAGGAAGGAACTAATAACATTAGGGGAGGCTATAAGGCCCTGCAGAACTGCAGTGGCAAAGCCTGCCCTGGAATTGGAGAAGAGAGGCAAATGATAATGCTTTGTGAAGGTATGAACAGAGCTCCATGTAGCAGCTTCTCGAATGTCTTTGGAGAAAGGCTGCTGAGGTAGCGGCAGCCCTGGTGGAATGTGACCCGATTCCCTTGGGCACAGGTTTACCATGATGCAAATAGCAGAAATAATGCAGTGGCTTATCCACTTAGAAATAGCCTGCTTTGATATAGCCTTCCTCTCTGATCCTGAAGCAAATGCCACTAGTAGTTGCTCAGACTTTCTTAGAGATTTGGTCCTGTTTACGTAGAATCTTAGTTGTCTGTGTACGTCCAATGAATGCAGAATCTGCTCCCCCTTGTTCTGCGGATTTGGGTAAAATGTTGGCAGGTGAATAGTTTGGTTAAGAGCCACACTGGATACCACCTTGGGCATAAAGGAAGGATTGGTCCTGAGGGACACCCTGTCTGGGTAAAATATAATAAAAGGCTTCACAGCCAAGAGAGCCTGTAGTTCTGAAACCCTTCTTGCTGAAGTGATTGCCAAAAGGAAATTTGTTTTCCAAGATAAAAATTTTATATCCACAGTAGCTGCTGGTTCAAAAGGAGGCAGGGTGAGTTTTTCCAGCACAAAATTGAGGTCCCATGCAGGAGTTGGTGATCTTCTGGCAGGCCTTAAATTTTTGGCCCATCTAAGACACTGTTTTAGCAGAGGACGAGAAAAGATGGGAGGCTCCTTGCTGTAATGAGCCGAGATGGCAGAGGCATGGATTTTTAATGAAGAAAAAGATAGGCCCTTGTCAAGCATATCAGTCAAGTACTGTAAAATCTGAGGGATAATTGGATTTGCTGTGTCCGTTCCTTGTGCTTGGTTCCAAGCACAGAATCTCTTCCACGTATCAGCATACGATTTTCTAGTACTAGGCCTTCTGGCTTCCAAAATGACATCCATCACAGATATTCTGAGAGGTGTTGTTTGAATAATTACATGATGAGCCATGCTGCAAGGTTCAGAGTTTGGAGCCGAGTGTGCAGAATTTGATTGTTCTGCTGAGACAGTAGATGAGGTATTTGAGGCAAGTACCAAGGAGGGAGTTGAGACATATTCCTTAGAATTGGGTACCAGTGCTGGCGAGGCCAGTCCGGAGCAATTAGGATCATTTTTGTTTTTTCCTGTCTGACATTTAGTAAGACCCTGGAGAGAAGAGGCAGAGGGGGAAAGGCATAGACTGATAGGTTTTTCCAACTGAAGGATAGGGCATCCACTTTCCATGTTCGTCTGTGATAAGTCCTTGTGCAAAATAGATCTATGTCTGGGTTCCCCCATTTCTGTGCTACCATGCTGAAGATTTGTGGATCCAGTTTCCACTCGTGCGGGTCCATAACATTTCTGCTTAGGTCGTCTGCTGGAGTATTTTGTTTTCCTGGCAGGAATTGAGCTTGAAGATGTACTTGGTAAGTCAAGGCTGTGTTCCACAATGCCATGGCTAGTCTGCAAAGGGGGTAGGAATGTGTACCCCCCTGCTTGTTTATGTACCACATAACCGTGGTGTTGTCTGTCTTTATCAGTAGTTGTCCTGAATGAAGTAAGTCCTTGAAGGCTGTCAGGGAATTCTGAACAGCTAGCATCTCTTTCTGGTTGATATGTAGATGCATTTGTTTTGGGCTCCATATGCCCTGAATGCATCTTCCCGCCAGGTGGGCCCCCCAAGCATAGTCTGATGCGTCTGTAGTTAGGGTTTGGGTGGCAGGAGGTAGAGTGAATGACAGTCCACTGTTTTGGGGACATGTCTCTGCCCACCAAAGAAACTCCTGTTGTAGACAGGGAATGAGAGGAATCATTGTTTCCAGACTGTGACAATGTTGACTCCATAAACTTTTTAGGTACCACTGAAGTTTCCTCATATGCAGTCTTGCATATGGAATTAGTAGAATGCAGGATGCCATGAACCCCAAAGCCTGCAAAATTTGTCTTGCAGATAACTGGGTTTTTGCTGCCATCTGTTTAAAGTATGTTGTCAGTTGCCTTTGTTTGTCGGGCGTAAGGTAAGCCATCTGGGCAGTTGTATTGAAGCTTGCACCCAGGAATGTAATTTTTTGAGAGGGTACCAGTTGTGATTTATTTTCGTTTATTGTGTACCCTAGGCATGTCAGAAGCCTTTTTACAAATGCCAGACGTTGAAGAAGAATGTCCATGTTCTCTGCTTGAATGAGACAGTCGTCCAAGTAAGGATAAATTTGTATGCTTCTTTGTCTGCAAAATGCAATTACTGGTGCCAGGCACTTTGTAAAGACCCTGGGCGCAGTAGATAAGCCAAAGGGCAGTGCAGAGAATTGGTAATGCATAAAACCTGTCTTGAAGCAGAGGTATCTTCTGCACGATTCCCTTATTGGGATATGCAGGTATGCCTCTTTTAAGTCTAGAGTCACCAACCAAGCACTCCTGCCCAGCATAGGCAATAGCTGTTGTAAAGTCAGCATTTTGAATTTTGGAATGTCCAGGAACGTGTTCAAAATCGACAAGTCCAGTATTGGACACCAGGCATTGCCTTTTCTGGGTACCAGGAACAGTCTTGAATAAAAACCTTGTCCTTTTTCCTGTTCTGGTACTGGCTGAATAGCCCCCATATCCATGAGGGACGTAACTTGTTTCTGGGCCTCTGTCCATTGATTTTGTGGCAGATCTGGCCAACCGTTTACAAATGGCAAAGTATGGAAATTAAATCTCTACCCCTGGGATACTATGTTTAATACCCACTTGTCCTGGGTAATTAACTGCCAATTTTGAGCATGAAGTGCTAATTCCCCCCCCAAGGGGGCTGCCAAAAGTTAAGTGCTTGGTGATGGTAGAGGGAAGTCATTGAGATGGTTTACTGTAGCATTGTGCTTTGTTTCCTCCAGATTTGGAGGTGGAGGCACCCCATTGCTGTGACCTGTAAGAACCCTGTGATTGGTATCTGGAGCCTTTGGAGCGCCTGGATTTGCCTTGAGAGGCTCTGTTGGACACAAGAAAGGACCAGTTTTTAGTAGGCCAGTGCCTACTGAATCTGGGTGGCTGCACTTGTAAGAAATCTTTTACAGTTTGCACAGATTTATCTTTGTCTTCCATTTTCTTTAAAACCTCTTCTGCCTTATTACCAAACAGAGCATCATGCTGTAAAGGGGCATCCAACAATTTAGCTTTAACATGATCAGGCAGATTTTGCTCCTTGAGCCAGGCATGCCTTCTAATCACAGATCCAGTAACCGCGGCCCTGCAAGAGGCCTCCAAGGAATCAAAACCACATTGCAAAGTATGCTTTCTAACCTGTTCTGCTGCATGCAATAATTCCTGTAATTCTTTACTTTCCACACAATCAGAAATCATCATCATTTTCTGTTTCAGTAAGCCCATAACATGCTGTTGATATTTAAGCATATGAAACTGGCAGTTTAAGGCCCTAAATGCCAAGGTTGCAGACGTATAAGCCTTCTTTCCCCATCTATCCAATGCCCTGGAATCTCTATTAGAAGGGGTAGGATTTTTGGCTGTAGAGGCCTTTACACCCTTGGGAACCTGTGATAGTTTCAGGATCAGCAGCAGGATTTTTGAATAGAAATTTGTGGGAGTCAGGAACCCTGTAATATATGCCCGGCTTACTAGGAGCCGGAGGCAGGGAATCAGGAGCCATGTTTGATTCCGAAAACACATCAACAACAATGTCTAATACAGGAGGGATAGCCAAAGGTCTATACTGAGGTAGAAGAAGGAAATCCCCAAGTCTCTTTTTTGATTCAGAGAAATCCTGACTCTCCCAATGAAAATGTTCCCTTAAAGAATGCAAGGTTTCTCCAAAAGAATAATCCTCAGGAGGAGATGCAGATGGGATGGATTCTTCTGCATCTGAATCCTCATAGGGTGGTATAGAAAACTCCTGATCAGAAGAGGAATCAGAAGACATGGAAACCTGATCTGAAGATTCATAATCAGTGTCTTGCCTAGGCCTCTTAGGGGGGGTGGGGGAGTGGGAACCCCTGATCAAGGTAATTAAGTCCTCAGCCATTTTGATCATCTGTTTTTTAGGCATAAGAGCCTGAGCACATGGCTCATGTGTCAGTTTTTTAGACTTAGAAGATGATTATGATCTTGTTTTTGAACGTTTGGCGTTTGTTTTATATAGAAATGTTGAGGCCTGAAAACACCCTCAGAAGCCGGTGCCTGCTCAGCGGCTCTGGACCCATCCAAGGGAGAGACATCCGCAGGTTCAATACTCTGACAATCTCACGGCATACTGGACTCCGCATGGGTCTTGGTAGAGGCCTGCGACTCAAATGTAGTGGGTATCAAGGGCTGCGAAAGCGCCTCACTGAGTACCGACGAACTGGTGACTGGCTTAGGAGAAGCTTTGTTGGTTTTGGACCTCGACGGTCTGTGTCTTTTTCTTTGCATTTGTTGCGAACTCCGGTAGTCGGATTGCTAACTGATGACATTTCAGGGTAATTAAATCTGGATCCAAAATATTTTGAAGCAAAAATATACCGACGCTTAATAGTGCATTAGTTAAATCTAGCACAAAACCGACAGCAAGGCACATTATGATCTGGGCCTAGGCAAGGAATACAGTACAAATGAAAATCCTTATGAGGTACTTGCTTCCCACAAGTAATGCAATTATTAACTTTTACTGACATCGGTAAGGAGCAAGAAAAAGTTTCCCCAATGGGCTACTTAGCTTTAGTTGAAGACTTCGGTTCTGAGACTCGAATGCGAAAGTTTCAGGAGTCTGCCGACCGGCACTTGCGAACTGCTTCTGCTTCGGGCACCACGTGGCAAGAAAGACTGAATAAAATGGCATTGGCTGCATGTTTTATACCCCTGATGACCTGACATCATGGAAGAAAAGACAGCAACCGATGCAGGACTCAAGACTTTGTTATTCAGGCTGACTGAGGGCAACCTGCCAGCAGATTACCCAAATGTAATGACTGCAACAGTGAAACACGAAGAACATCAGGTCTATATCTGGGCTCCCCCATTTGTTTGTCAACATGCTGAATATCTTTGGTTCCAGTTTCCACTCGTGTGGGTCCATGAGGTTTCTGCTTAGTCCGACTGTCAGTGTATTTAGTTTTCCTGGCAGGAATTGTGCTTGTAGATGCACTTGGTAGCTCAAGGCTGTGTTCTACAATGCCATGGCTAGTCTGCAGAGGGGGTAAGAATGTGTACCCCCCTGCTCATTTATGTACCACATAACAGTGGTGTAGTCCGTCTTTACCATTAATTGTCCTGGAAGAATGTGGTCTTTGAAGGCTGTCAGAGCATTCTGTACAGCTAACATTTTTTTATGATTGATGTGAAGGTGCATTTGACTTGGGTTCCATTTGCCCTGAATGCACTTCCCTGCCAGGTGCGCCCCCATGCATAGTCTGATGTGTCTGTTGTTAGGGTTTGGTCGGCAGGGGTTAGTGTGAATGGTAGTCCCTTGTTTTGGTGGCAGGCCTCTGCCCACCAAAGGGACTCTAGGCATAGACAAGAAATGACAGGAATCATTGCTTCTAGATCCTGAGAATGTTGACACCACAGGCTTTTTAGATACCACTGTAGTTTCCTCATATGCAGTCTTGCATATGGAATTAGAAGAATGCAGGAGTTTGCCTTACAGATAGCAAGGTTTTTGTGGCCACTTGTTTGAAGTAGATTGTCAAGTGAATTTGTTTCTCTGGTGTGAGGTAAGCCATCTGGGAAGTTGTATTGTTGACAGGGTACCAGGTGTGATTTCTTTTTGTTTATGGTGTACCCCAGACAAGTTAGCACCCTTTGTACAAAAGCCAGATAATTCAAAAGTATGTCCTGGTTTTCTGCCCGAATTAGACAATTGTCCAGGTATTGGTATATTTGAATATTTCTTTGCCTGCAAAATGCAATGACTGGAGCTAGGCACTTTGAGAATACCCTGGGCGCAGTAGATAAGGCAAAGGGCAGTGCAGAGAAGTGTAGCCTGTTTTGAAGCGTAGGTATCTTCTGCAAGATTCCCTGACTGGGATGTGCAGGCATGCTTCCATTAAACTTAGTGTCAACAACCAGGCAGCTTTGCTTAACATAGGAAGCAAGTGGTGAAGAGTCAGCATCTTGAATTTTGGAATCACCAAAAAGGTGTTTAGCATAGGCAGGTCCAGGATAGGACGTCATGAATCATCTTTTCTGGGTACCAGGAAAAATCTTGAGTAGAAACCTTGTCCCTTTTCTTCTTCTGGTATCAACTGAATAGCCCCTATGCTTAAGGGAGACAGTACTTGCTTTTGGGCCTCTGCCCAGTGATTTGGAGGTAGATCCGGCCAACCGCTTGGAGTTGGTAACGTGTGGAAGTGAAATCTGTATCCTTGGGACACTATATTTAAAACCCATTTGTCCTGGGTAATGAGTCCCCAGTTCTTTGCATGAAGTTCAACCCCCCCCCCAAAGGGGCAGTCAGTTGAGAAGTGCTTGGAAGTTTTGAAAAGAAATCAGAGACAGTTTACCATAGGGGGGAGTTTTATTACTCCCAGATTTGGAAGTGGAACCCCCCACCCCCACTGTTTAGTCCTGTGCTTCCCCTGGGACTGAAGTCTGGGTGCTCTGCTAGATCTAGGTTTGTACTGAGAAGGTCTGGAAGAGGCAGGAAAGGACCAATTCTTAAAAGGCCAATGCCTAATAAATCTTGGAGGTTGTACTTGTAAAAAATCTTTAACAGTTTGCATAGATTTAGCTTTTTCCTCCATCTTTTTAAGAACATCTTCTGCACTGCTGCCAAACAGGCGGCCCTGATTTAAGGGAGCTTCCAGTAATTTTGCTTTAACATGATCTGGCAAGGATTGCTCCTTAAGCCAAGCATGCCTTCTAAGTACAGACCCAGTTACCGCAGCCCTGCAAGATGCCTCTAGTGAATCAAAACCACATTGCAATGTATGTTTACCAACTTGTTCAGCAGAATGCATTAAATCCTGTAAATCCTTACTTTCAGCACAATCAGGAAACAACATAATTTTCTGTTTAAGGAATCCAATAATATGCAGCCGATACTTTAACATATGAAACTGTCAGTTCAAGGCCCTAATGGCCAAAGTTGCAGAAGTGTATACCTTCTTACCCCATATATCCAGCACCCTGGAGTCTCTATCAGAGGGGGTAGGATTTTTGGCAGTAGTAGCTTCAATGCCCTTGGGTCCCTGTGAAATGGTTTCAGGATCCGCAGTAGGATTATTGAAAAGGAACTTGTGAGAGTCAGGAACCCTGTAATATCTATCAGGTTTTCTGGAAGCAGGAGGTAAAGAGTCAGGGGCCATGCTAGATTCTGAAAAGGCATCCTCAACAATGTCCAGTACAGGAGGTATAGCTAAAGGCCTGTGCTGGGGCAGGAGTAAGAAATTCCTAAGCCTCTTTTTAGAATCAGAGAAATCCTGACTTTCCCACTGAAAATGCTCCCTGAGAGTATGCAAGGTTTCACCAAAAGAGAAATCCTCGGGGGGGGGGGGGGCAAAGGGAATAGAGTCCTCAGCATCAGAATCCCCATAGGTAGATAAGGGTAAATCCTGGTCATCAGAGGAAACAGAAATTTCAGAATCCTGGTCAGAAGTATCATAAGCAAACTCAGTCCTAGGTCTCTTAGAGGGGGAAGGTTGGCTTCCCCTGATTAAAGTAATAAGATCTTCAGTCATTCTTATCATTCGTTTTTTTAGGCATAGAGACCTGACCATGTGGTCTGGGCGTCAGTTTTCTAGGCATGGTTCAAGTTTTAGGCCTTGAAGAAGAAGAAGATGGTGTCAGTTTAATATGCAAGTCAGTAGTCCTGAATGCACCCTCAGAAGCCGGTGCCTGCACAGCGGCTCTGGACCCATCTAAGTTAGACACATCTGCAGATTCCACAGTTGAAGCATCTTGCAGCATACCAAACTCCGAATGGGTCTCAGTAGAGACCTGCGAATCTGAAGTAGTGGGTTTCAGGGGTTGCGAAAGTGCCTCACTGAGTACCAGCAAACTGGGCGGCCTGTCTCTGTCTTTATCTTTGCTTTTTTTCGGAAAGTCGGTAATCGAATGGCTTACCGAAGACATATCAGGATAATTGAACCCAGCACCAATAAATTTAGAGGTGCAAATATACCGACAACGGATAGTTCGTGGTTTAAATAAGGCATAAAACCGACAGCGAGGTACGTCGTTTTTAGGGCCTAGGCAAGGAATACAGTACGAATGAAAATCTTTATGAGGTATTTGCTTTCCACAAGAAATGCAATTATTTACTTTTACTGACATCAGATTAGAGCAAGAAAAAGTTTCCCCAATGGGGTACTTAGCTTTTAGTTGAAGTCTTCGGTTCTGAAATTCGAAAACGAAAATTTCAGGAGTCGGCCAACCGGCACTTGCGAACTGCTTCTGCTTTGGGCACCGCATGGCAAAAAAGACTGATGTAATGACATTGGCTGCATGTTTTATACCCCTGACGACCTGATGTCACGGAAGAAGAGACAGCAACCGATGTAGGATACAAGACTTTGTTAATCAGGCTGAATGAGGGCTACTGCAAGCAGATAACTCAAATGTAATGATTGCAACAGTGAAACATGAAGAACATGTGCCACCATACTGGAAAGAGGCTGTGGTGGCTTTATTACCTAAACAGGATAAAAACACCTTCACGTCCAGTTTCAATTTTAAACCATGATTATAAAGCGTTTATGACTATATCACCTAAGAGAATGGCAGAGATACTACCAAAATCAGCAGATATGATCAATGTGGTTTTGTGAAGGAGAGAGAAACATTCGACAATATTAACAGGAAGACAATGATCCAGAGGGAAGCGAAGTGCATTCAACAGGGTCAGCTGGGGTTTTGAGTATGGGAATTGTGGCATATAACCTTCCCTAATAGAAAAACAGGATTAGCAAAGAAGATATATAAAGAATCACAGACAAGTTTTAAGGTGGGAGGGCTCCTCCCTAACAGGCTGTGTTTGAAAAGAGGAAATGGGCAGGGATGTCCTTTTTACCTATACTACTTGCTTTACATTTAGTGTTTTTAGCAATGGAAATGAGGGATTCAAGAATTTAAGGATGGAATTGGTATGGTAATCAAGGAAAGTCAGCCTTACTTGCAAATGACATTATTTTTGTACTTGGGAAATCCAGAAAATGGCATTTCTGAGAGTCTTTTCAGTATATGAAATAAATGAAGATAAAGCAAAAGCTATAAGTAATAAACTATGTACTCACACATGGGCAGGTTCAAGAATAGCCATACTTAAGGGAATATGATAAGATGAAGTATTTGGGTGTGAGGATTAAAAAGATTCTATTATGGCAACTAAGGGTGTGTGGGATGAGACTGGAAAAAAGATAATATAAAATAAAGAAATTGGAAGCTCTCATGGATATGAATGGCAAGATACAAGTAGCAAAAATGTCTTAGTCCCTTAGTTTTATACACAGCTCATGTGTATTTTTATCAACCAGAGAAGCTGTTGTGAATGACAACTTTTAAACCGCTGAAAGAATTTATATGGGAAGGGGGCTTTGGCAGGAGTTAAGTTGGATAATTTGATTCCCTTCACAGAACAAGGAGGTTTAGAATTACCTGATTTTAAGGGGTACTTAAGGTTCATAAGCTCATCTCAAGCAAAATAATATCAAGTGTAAAAGAATGATGATAAAATGGAGAGAGTTTCAGAGATAGTGTGAAACTAGGATTTTGGATACAAGTACTCAAAGTGAAAAGTAACAACCACACAAAATATTATATCCATAAAGTAGTAGAAAGTATTCTAAGAACTCGGCCAACACGGGAACGGAGATTCTGCCGATAAGGATGCCTGCAATTAGGGATACAGACGATAGGCAAGAGGAGGATGGAATTTATTGGAGAAAACTGGCAAAGGGACCAAGGTAATGGGAGCAAATAAATAGAGAAGGAAAGGTAACAGAAGGGGAAGATGCCAAGAATGTATATGGACTGCAGGTTATAGATTGCCTTCCCTATCAATGATTGACAGAGTATAAGCTTGCTCGCTCCAGTTGCCTTGGAGTCAGTGCCAATCCTATGCCCGTCACTACAGTGTCAGCTCAGATGCAGTCAACCCTGCCAACCTCTGCCCTGGGCACGTCAGTAGGACCTTTAAAGTCAAGAAGACTGTTGAGGATCTGTGAGCTGGAACAGACATAGCTCAATTGGTTCCTTCCCTTTATACCACTTTATTTGGAGCCAGCAGTTTATCATCAGCCTTATCCCACCAGGACCAAAGACCAGAAGGCCATGCAAGATTTCTGTAGTCAAGGTGTTCAAAGGAAGTGTGTGCAACAGGAAGCACACTGATGCCCTCCTGAGCACGGATCTCTACAAAAGGGGGATTCCCGAAATCCCCTCTGGAAGTCCACTCCACAAGTTTGAGGAGACATTAGACATGATGCAACAGGGAGGATCATGGCCAATCAATCCCACCTTCCCAGAGGAAGAGATCGTATAAAAGCCTTCAGATCCACCCCCCCCTCAGTGGCCTGGGTAGTTCCCCCCAATAAAATGGTAGATATGATCTACAGCAGTATAGAGGAAACCAAGCATTGCCAAGCCTATTCCCTGTAAGCTAGATAGGGTGATGCGGATCCTCATGAATGACCACACTGGTGTGTCGGACCACTTGACAATTCTGCTGTGGCTTCAGCAGCTACCAAATGAGAGGCTTAAGGAGATGTCCAAGCCACGTATCCTCTGGTCAAAGACTCCAGGATGAGGGACAGGCTAGGAAAATGCATTTATGCATCCAGTACTTTACCCATTAGGGCTATGAACTACATGGAACATTTGATGTGGTTTAAGAAGGCCTAGCAGACAAGATGCTAGAAACTCTGAAACAGCTGCCCTCATGAGAAACCTGCAAGCAGCTGAAGTCCCAGGTGGCAACTATGAATTTCAAAGCATAGCTCTGCATGTCTTCTTCATAATGTATTGGATGGGGCGGCTTGTTCCTCAGGCCTGGCTGTTAACTGGATTTGCAGAGCATTTCAAGGTGGGCTTTGTGAATGTTTCATTTGATGGCACCAGTGTTGGGCAAAAAGTGAAATAGAAGTTGCAGCAACGTGGGCAAGATGCTCACTGCTTTTGGAGAAAGTTCTTAGCCCCTCATAGATTCTTAAAGAGAAACCAAAAATGAGCCAAAAACATATGGTACATAAAGTCCCAACAGCCCTAGCAACAGTTTGATAGGGATTCCCATGAAAGAGGGAATTTCTCAAACAGCTGCCATTCTAGATGAAGAAGTGGCCCACAACAACAGAGATTCCACAGTCCTTCTGCTGGGAATACACAATATAACTTCTGAGAATTTTCCCAGCTAGGGGGATGACTCTCCTTACATATGAGTGCATAGGAATCATTCACACATAATCACTGGATTAAGATCATATCCAGAGGCTACACTACACCTTTTTACAAATATCCCATAAAATCACCTTCTCATTTTCCAGTGGTTCCACTCGATCAGAAAACATGGCAGAAACAGAAGTAGCAAGCCTTCTCACCAAAAAAACTATCCAGAGAGGATCTACATTCTACTCAAGATTTTTTCTGGTGCTCGAAAAGACTCAGGATGTCAAAATGGCTTTGGATCTTAGATAAAGACGCCGTCCTGATGGTCAAAGTGCAATCAGTCCTTCTTTGCTTCTGAGAAGGAGATTGGATATGCTCTTTGGATCTTCAGGATGCCTGCCTTCACATTAAAATTGCCAAATTAGCCAGAATATTCCTACACTTTCAGGTGGGTAGCCAGTCATTATCAATTCATAGCCTGACTTTTGGTATCACCAGAGCCTCCAGGGTGTTTACCACAGGCACTGCAGTGACAGCCACACACGTAGAGCTACTAGAAATCAGAATATTTTCCTACTTGGGCAACTGTCGCATCACTGCCACCACATAAAAAGCAAGTCATATCATCAAGGGAATACTTGCTTCAGCTGTGCCTATCATTTCAGGATCACCATGAATGTTGCCAAAGCTCACATGGACCCATTGCAAAACCTGTTACCTATAGGTTTGTCAGCTGTATACTGTTTGAAAACTGCCCATTCTGCCACCCAAAAGAGTTCTTACTATAGTACAGGCAATACAAAATTTGTGTCAGAATCCAAATCCCAAGATAGCTATGGTTCACAGAGTTTTAGGTCTGATGTCTGTCACAATTCAATGCATCATACATGCAAGGTTTTACAAAATGGTGCTCTAGTGGGCACTCAACATTCAGTGGTATGAACCAATGGGCTTTACAATAAACACAATCGGCTATCAAGGATTTCTTTAAAGCACTTGTGGCAGACTCTACCAGACAACCTCCTTAGAGGTCATCCATTCTTTCAACCCTTTGCAGGACCCACACTGACCATGGAGGCATCTGCTTTGTGGTGGGATGGTCAGTATTTAGATAAAACAGTGCAGGGAATGTGGGCAGCATCAGAGGCCCAATTGTACATAAATGTATTGGAGATGAGTGTTCTATCTAGTGTTGCAAGCTTTCCATGACCTTCTTTGCCCAGCTGCAGTATCTATCCACTCAGACAACATGGCAGTGGCATAGTACATCAACAGGGCAGAGCAGACCAAGATCCTATCTATTTTGTCAAGAAGCAATGAGGTATTTCGAATGGGCCATACCTTCACAATCTTTTGACTGCAACGCACATCCTAAAGAAAGCCAATGCCATTGAAGACAGGTTGAATGGGCATATTTTGTTTCCATGAGTGATCTCAAAACATGTCAATGACAGATGACTTTCTGTAGCTGGGGAAAGCCTTTCTGCAATCTCTTGGCTTCACCTTTAAACACCAAATGCAGAAACTTATTTTCCCTGCTTCCCCATCAGGGACACACATTTGCTTCCCACCCCCCCAAGATCCTCTATGCATTCCTACCATTAGCTGTACATTTCATAATGACGAGATGTGCAAAGCAAAGGAGATTCTATTAGCCCTGTTCTAGCTGTGATGGACATGTTTTCACTTAATTTGGCCTCACTTGATAAGGAAACCTTCTCCTTCATCCACAGCATCCACAACTGTTGCCTCTCCTGTCCAGGCAGCCTCACCCAAACATATACTCCTTACAACTAACTGTATGGATTCTCCACTTCCAGTAACAAAGAGACGGTTTGTTCCCTCACACAGCAGTTTAACTCATTACAGCTTCTTAAAAAATTACAACCAAGAAAACTGACAGAAACTAGTGGCACATGTTTTCAGCCTGGGCAACCAAAGACAAGAACCCTTCTCAGTTCCTATTTTTTCTGTATTATCCTTTCTGACAGAGGTCTTCAATTCAGGATCCAGTTTTTCCTTGACCAAAGTGCATTTGGCTGCCTTTCATTCCTTTCATCAAGGTTTCTTCTCATGTTTTGTTTCTTTTCACAAGTTTTGCAAAGTCTTCCTGAAAGGAGGTTTTCATTCCAGGACCCCTTTTCACCAACCAACTCCCCTCCCAGGCCAAAATTTTGTTTTAGAGAAACTTTCTCTCTTGGAAGATCTTATTCTTAGTTACTATCACTTCGGCAAGATGAACTTAAGAATCGCATGCCCTTTCCTCAGAGTTTCCCTACATAATTTTCTAGAAGGACAGCATTACCCTGCAGACTAGTCCAGTCTTCATGACAAAGGTAGCTACTCAATCCAACCTGAACAAGTCTTTAATCTATGCTTTTTTCCCTCAGTACTACAAGAAAAGGGAATACAAACTGTACTGTCTTGACATACACAGGCAACTTAGATTTTACTTGGATAAAATGAAAGCCTTCCGAAAGGCTGACTAGTTAATTATTTCCTTTGCACCTTCAAAAAAAATGGACAAACAGTATCCAAATTATGTCTATCAAAAAGGTTTAAAGATTGCAACCTTTTTTGCTACACTTCCAATCAAAGGTCTTTGCTGAGCAAATTCAAAGTGTACTGTATCAGAGCCAGAAAAACATCTGCTGCTTTCCTCAAGAACCTACCAGTGGATGAGATACATCTAGCAGACACATGACCTTCCTTACATATCATTGCCATATATTACAGTCTGTATGTGATCTCAAAGTCTACACCCTCATTTGGTGCTTCCCTGCTAAAAGGAATCTTGCTTTAATTCCACTCATGGCCTGCTGGGGACTTGGTCCACTGGTATTACAGTGTACAGGCAAAACCAACATAAATATGTAAGTTATGTACTTGCCAAAGTAATACATTTAACTGATCTCTGCTTATATACTGTAGCAACCCACCCACCAGTCCACCTTCAAACTATCATTATTTAAAGACACCTGGAAGAGACCCAGGGGCCTCGAATGTGTCTTACTTTTACATTTATCCTACAAACTGCTCTTCCTTCTCAGCTAAGGTGAAACTGATTATTCTATGCAGTCAAATTGGGGTGCACTTGATCTGGAGAGGCTATGCAAGCTTAAAACATTACAGGTAAGGGGAGAAACTTACACTAGTAAAAGATTCATTACTGCTGAGATAGAAGTGCCTTTGGTAACTTGTCCACTGGTTTTACAGTTTAAGGACAGACATCAACTAAACCTATCGTTCTAGTAGGTACATAAAAAGAAATTATGTACTCACCATAACATTCCATGTGTGCTGTCCATCTCGTTTTTTATTCTCACAGTTGGGGTCGGATCTGATCCCTCGGATCTGTTTTGGCCTGTTTGCTAGCTGGAGGACTTTAACCAAGCTCGTGGGCTAGTACCCTTCCCATCACGCAGTTGGATAATACCTCAGATCTTGTTTGCCTGCTTATGAGTCAGACAGACATATACTAAGGCCCTTACATGGAAAGGAATGTGTACAAAGATGCAGCCAAAAACAGCAAAACGGCTTTAGTTAATAAGGAACTGTAGGGACTATCTTCTCGCTCTACCAGAGTAAGGAAGGGGGTTGGAGGGTGGGGTGTGAGAATAAGGGACGAGACAGACAACACACATGGAATGTTACAGTGAGTACATGACTTTTTTATGTGATGTTGTCAATCTTGTCCTGATTCTCACAATTGGGGACAGTGTCTTAAGCAACCTGACTCTTGGGGTGGCTCATGGAAGAATATTCCTCAGAACCATAGAAGCAAAGGCGGCTCTACTCCTGGAGGCCAAATCTACTTTGTAATGTGTGATGAAGGTTATGTGGATTAGCCCACGTAGCTGCAGCACACATATTATCTAATGGTATTCTTGCTTGGAATGCTGCAGACGTAGCAATTGATCTGGTAGTATGAGCTCTGATCGGAAATGGTATTGGCTTGTTCTTAGATTTGTATACAAAGGAAATGCATTGGGACAGCCAGTAAGACAAGGTTACCTTTGCAACTGAAAGGCCTTTTCGGGTGTCTGAATAGGATATAAACAATTGGTCAGATCTGCTGAAATCAGAGGATCTTTGTAAATAAATTCTTAATTGTTGGTGTACATCAAGCAAAAGCAAGATATATTCTCCTTTGTTTTGAAAGTTAGGGAAGGAAACTTGCAGCTCCATAGATTGGGTCAAATTTGATTCTGAAATCACTTTGTGGAGAAAGGTAGGATTTGTTCATAATGACACACTGTCTTTGTGGAAAATGAGGTATGGAGGTTTTATAGCGTGTACTTATAGTTCTGAGACCCTCCTGGCAGATGTAATAGCTATTAGATATAAGGCTTTCAAGGTCAGGAATTTTAAATCTGAAGTTGCTGAAGGTTCAAAGGGTGTGGAAAGCAGATGAGTAAGAACAAAGTTAAGGAGGAGTAGGGTTCTTGTATGGGGGGTCTTAATAATAATAATACACCTTTCAAAAGGGTTTTGCCAAGTCTATGTGCCGTAACAAGGGAGCCATAATAAGAGAGCTATGGCTGACCAAGTTCACAGATGACTGCAAACTAGGGGCTATAAATAACTCTCCGGCTGACACAGACATCCTCCAAAAGGGTCTCACTGAGACGGACACCTGGTGTCAAAATCATGGCCTCAAGCTAAATGCCAAAAAGTGCATAGTCATCTCCTTTGGAAAAAACAAAGTACCCACAAACTACCACATAGGTGGAAGTCCCCTAAATACAGAAGATGTAATAAGGGATCTGAGGACCCAAGTAGATAGTAATCTTACCTTTGATAATCACATTGCCAAAGTGGTTAGAAAATCCTTCTACGTGGCCCACCTAATCACAAAAGGGTTCGTATCCAGATCAAAAGAGGTCATTGTGCCCCTCTACTCATCACTCATCAGACCCATCATAGAGTACAATGCCCCATTTGGGATGTACCTTACAAGACACCTGCAACAGCTGGAAAGACCACAGAAGAACCTCACCAAGAGGATCACTGGCCTCAAACAGATGCCCTATGCAGTTCGAATGAAGAAACTCCAGTTGTACTCTGTTGCATACTGCCTACCCTACTCAGAGGTGATCTCTGCCTGACATACAAGGCCATGTCCAACCCAGAATTGATGGACATGCTCCACCTAAAGAAAACCTTATCCCCTCGAGCCACACGCTCTAGGGATCTAAACCTCACCACAACAATGAATAGGACGTGCTGAAGGGATAGATTCCTGTCCCAGAGACTTCCCATGCTTTGGAACAAGATTCCAATCTACATTAGGCAGAGCTCCTCGCTAACACTCTTCAAAAGAAACCTTGACGAGTGGATGGTAAAAGTACAGTTGTGTACCTACCACAAATGTAGATGTTCGAGTGTATTCACTGTTGCAGTCATTACATTTGGGTTATCCTGCTGGCAGGCTACCCACAGTCGGCCTGAATTCCAAAGTCCTGGTCCAGCATCAGTTGCTGTCCCCTCTTCCCTGACGTCAGAGCGCCAGGGGTATAAAAGATGCAGCTGACACAATTTTCTTCAGTTTTTCTTGCCCCATAATGTCAGGTGCCCCCAAAAGGGTAGGCTAAAAAAACATTGCTTATAAAAGCATGCAGTAACATAAACAATACCTTCATCTACAAGCAAATACACCACATAGGTTGTATAGGATAGAGAAGTACAGATAAGTCCCAGCAAATAAGGGGGTATGGTTGGTGGGTAACCTGGACTGCAACAGTGAATACACTCTAACATCTACATTTATGGTAGGTACACAACTGTACTATGTTCGTGTTTCACTGTTGCAGTCATTACACTTGGGTTGAATCCCAAAGCTGAGGTAGGGCGGCTGGGTCTAAACAGAATTAGGAGTGGCTATAAGGCCCTGCAGACTGCAGTGGCAAAGCCTGCTCTGGATTTAGAGTAAAGAGGTAAGTGGTAGTGCTTAGTAAATGTGTGCACTGAAGTCCAAGCTGCAGCCTCCAAAATATCCTTGGTTGGTACTCCTCTGAGGAAGGCTGCTGAGGTGGCTGTTGCCCTGGTAGAATGTGGTCTAATGCCCTTAGGCACTGATTTGCCATGTTGTGAATAGCAAAAACGAATGCAGTGTCCTATCCATTTTGAAACAGTCTGCTTTGAGATAGCCTTTCCTTGTTATCCTGTAGCATATGCCACTAAAAGCTGCTCAGTCTTTCTGAAAGCTTTAGTTTTGTCCAAGTAAATGTGTAGCTGTCTGTGTATGTCCAAAGAATGCCGAAGTCTCTCCCCTTTATTCTGTGGGTTTGGATAAAAAGTAGGCAAAAGAATGGTTTGGTTAAGAGCCACACTGGACACTACCTTAGGCATAAATGTTGGGTTTGTCCTTAGAGAAACCCTGTCCGGATGGAAGATAATAAAAGGTTCCACAGCCAATTAATGCCTGTAAATCTGAGACTCTTCTTGCTGAAGTTATTGCTAGGAGCAGAGCTGTTTTCCATTATAAGAATTTTATCTCAGCTATATTGGCTGGCTCAAAAGGAGGCAGTGTGAGTTTTTCCAAGATAAAATTGAGGTCCCATGCAGGTACTGGTGCTCTCCTTGGAGGTCTTATGTTTTTGGCCCCCTGAGGAACTGCCTAAGCAATGGATGTGAAAAAATTGGTGGTTCTGTATTGTAATGAGCTGAAATGGCAGAGGCATGGATCTTAACTGATGAGAAGGATAGACCTTTGTCCAGCATCTCAGTCAGATATTGTAAAATCTGAGGAATATCTGGTACAAGCGTGTCAATTCCTTGAGTCTGGTTCCAAGCACAGAATCTCCTCCATTTTTCTGCATAAGATTTCCTGGTGCTGGGCCTCCTGGCCTCCAAAATAACACCCATAACCGCTTTAGAGAGAGGTGTATTCTGAATGGTTACACTATCCACCATGCAGCTAGATTTAGGGTTCTGAGTTGGCTGTGCAGGATCTGATTGTTTTGTTGGGTCAGTAAATGAGGAATTTGAGGCAGTGTCCAGGCAGGGCCTTGAGACAAGCTCCTTAGGATTGGGTGCCAGTGTTGGTGTGGCCAATCTGGGGCAATTAGTATCATTTGTGGCTTCTCTTGTCTGACCTTTAGGAGTACCTTGGGTAGGAGAGGCAGTGGAGGAAAGGCATATACTGTAAGGTTGTTCCAGCTGAATGACAAGGCATCCACTTTCCATGCTTGTTTGTGATAAGTCCTTATGCAGAACCTCTGAAGTTGGCAGCTGTGAGGAGAGGCAAAAAGATCTATGTCTGGGCAGCCCCATTTCCTTGTTATCATGCTGAAGATTTGTGGATCTAGTTTCCACTCGTGAGGATCCATGAAGGTTTCTGCTTAGTTCGTCTGCCAGAGCATTTGTTTTTCCTGGCAGGAATTGTGCTTGCAGGTGTACTTGGTAGGTCAATGCTGTGTTCCACAAAATCATGGCTTGTCTGCAGAGGGGATAGGAATGTGTGCCCCCCTGCTTGTTTATGTACCACATAACTGTGGTGTTGTCCGTCTTTATCAGCAGTTGTCCTGGATGAAGTAGGTCCTTGAAGGCTGTCAGGACATTTTGTACAGCTAGCATCTTTTTGATTGATGTGAAGATGCCTTTGGCTTGGGGGCCATGTGCCATGAACACATTTTCCTGCCATGTGGGCCCCCCAGGCATAATCTGACGCATCTGTTGTTAGTGTTTGCCTGGCTGTGGGTAAAGTGAATGGCTGTCCCTTGTTGTGGTGACAGGCCTGTGCCCACCATCGAAACTCCTGTTGCAGGCAGGGAATGAGTGAAATTAATGATTCCAGGCTGTGGCAATGTTGAGTCCAAACACTTTTTAGATACCATTGTAGTTTCCTCATATGCAGTCTTGCATATGGAATTAACAGAATGCACGAGGCCATGTAGCCCAGAGCCTGCAGAATTTTTCTTGCAGATAACTGGGTCTTTGTTGCCATGCTTTCGAAGTAAGAAGTCAGTTGCCTTTGTTTGTCTGGCATGAGATAAGCCATCTGGGCAGTTGTATTTAAGCTTGCACCCAGGAATATTATCTCTTGAGAGGATACTAGTTTTGATTACTTTTCGTTTACTGTGTACCCTAGGCAAATTAGTAATCTTTTTACAAACGCCAGATGCTTTAGTAGAATGTCTTTGGCCTCTGCTTGAATAAGGCAGTCGTCCAAGTAGGGATATATTTGAATTACTCTGTCTGCAAAATACAATTACTGGTGCCAGGCATTTTGTGAAGACCCTGGGCACAGTAGATAAGTAAAAGGGCAGTGCAGAGAACTGGTAGTGCATTGAGCCAGCTATGAATCTGAGGTATCTTCTGCAAGATTGTCGGATTGGGACATGCAGGTATGCCTCTTTGAGGTCCAAAGTTACAAGCAAAGCCTTCTTGCCCAGCATGGGCAGAAGCTGTTGTAGAGTCAACATTTTGAATTTCGGAACGTTCAGAAAAGTATTTAGAATAGACAGGTCCAGAATTGGTCTCCATGCGTTGTCCTTTCTTGGTACTAAGAAAAGTCTTGAGTAAAATCCTTGTCCTTGCTCTTGGTGTGGCACTGGCTGAATGGCCCTCATGACCATGAGAGACGAAACTTGTTTTTGTGCCTCTGCCCACTGATTGTGTGGCAGGTCTGGCATACCTTTTGCCTTTGGAAGGGTGTGAAAGTGGAACCTGTAGCCCTGAGAGACTATATTTAGGACCCATTTGTCCTGGGTGATCGTGTGCCAATTTTGTGAAAAACATGCTAGCTTTCCCCCTAAGGGTGCTGCCAAAAGATAAGTGCTTGGTATTGGTAGAGGAAAGTCATCGGGACTGTTTCCTATATGGCTGTAATTTGTCTTCTCCGCTTTTGGAGGTAGAAGCACCCCTTTGTTTGGGTCTGTATGAGCCCTGGGGCTGTTGTCTGCCTCTAGGGTGTCTGTATCTGCCTCTTTGTGGCCTGTCTGACACGGGAAAGGACCAATTCTTAGAAGGCCAGTTCCTGCTAAATCTGGGTGGCTCTACCTGTAAAAAATCCTTCACTGTCTGCATAGATTTAGCTTTATCCTCCATTTTCTTCAACACCTCTTCTGCCTTAACACCAAACAAAGTACCATGCTATAATGGAGCATCCAATAATTTTGCTTTAACATGATCAGGCAGAGTCTGTTCCTTTAACCAAGCATGCCTTCTAATAACAGAACCTGTTACAACGGCCCTGCAAGAGGCCTCCAGTGAATCATAACCACATTGCAAAGTATGTTTTCCCACTTGTTCAGCTGCATGCAATAAATCCTGCAATTCCTTGTTCTAAGAACATTCAGAATTTGACAACATTTTCTGTTTTAACAGAGACATTAAGTATTGCTGATATTTAAGCATATGAAACTGACAATTTAAAGCCCTTACAGCCAAGGTAGCAGAAGTGAAAACTTTTTTTCCCCCATCTGTCCAGTGCCCCAGAATCTCTATCTGAGGGGACAGGGTTTTTTGCAGTAGCAGCCTTGACCCCCTGTGTCCCTGAGAAATAGTTTCTGGGTCAGTAGCAGGGTTTGTATATAGAAATCTATGAGAATCTGGAACCCTGTAGTATCTGTCTGGCTTAACATGTGCCGGAGGTAAAGAGTCGGGAGACAGGCCGGACTCTGAAAATACATCATCTACAATGTCTAGAACAGGTGGAATAGCAAGAGGTCTGTGCTGAGGTAGTCGAAGAAAGTCTCTGAGCCTTTTCTTAGAATCTGAATAATCTTGTCTCTCACAGTGGAAATGCTCCCTCATGGTATGCAGGGTTTCCCCAAATGAGTAATCCTCAGGAGAAGAAGCTGAAGGAATAGATTCTTCAGCATCAGAATCCTCATACGGAGGAATAGAGTACCCCTGTTCTGAAGAGGAATCAGAGGAAATGGAAACCTGATCAGAGGAATCATATTCAGTATCTTGCCTAGGCCTCTTATCATGAGGGGGATGGGAACCTCTAATCAAAGTAATTAGGTCTTCAGCCATTTTGAGCATCTGTTTCTTAGGCATGGAAGTCTGCCCTGGAGAATGCTGCACTTGTTTCCTTGTCTTTAAAACTGTTTTAGTCTTTGTCTTGGATGCTGAAGTTGGCTTGATATAAAGCTGCGTAGGTCTGAAAACACCCTCAGAAGCCGATGCCTGCTCAGCGGCTCCGGACCCATCTGAGGGATTAGTTTCCGAAGGCAAAATACCTTGAGTATCCAGAGGCCTAGCTGTCTCCACATGGGAGTCGGCGGCAGCCTGTGGCTCTGAGGTAGTGAGTGTTAGGGGCTGCGAAAGCACCTCACTGAGAACCGGCGAAACGGCGACTGGCCTAGAAGAGGCTTCGTCGTTGGTTTTGGACCTCGGATGCCTGTCCTTTTCTTTTTCCTTGCGCTTTTTATGAATTCCGGTCGTCGGTTGTTCCGACGGCATTATACAGTTAAATCTTCGGCCAAAGTAATGAAAAGCAAAATCGTACCAACGCTTAATAGTGCCTTGGTTAAATCTAGCACAAAACCGACAACTAGCAACGTCATGGTCAGGGCCTAGGCAAGGAATACAGTAAAAATGAAAATCCTTAGGAGATATTTGCTTCCCACAAGAAATACAATTGTTAACTTTTTCTGACATCGGTCTGGCGCAAGAAAAAAGTTTCCCCAACGGGGTACTTAGCTTTATAGAAGACTTCGGATCTGAAATTAAATTTCAAAAATCTCAGGAGTCGGCCAACCGGCACTTGCGAACTGCTTTTGCTTCGGGCACCACACGGCAAGAAAGACTGAAGAAAATGGCGTTGGCTGCATCTTTTATACCCCTGGCACACTGACGTAGGGAAGAGGCGACAGCAACCGATGCTGGACCAGGACTTTGGAATTCAGGCCGACTGTGGGTAGCCTGCCAGCAGGATAACCCAAGTGTAATGACTGCAACAATGAAACACGATGAACATCAGAAAGTTTACCTCGGGGATCACTTCAGTGGCTCTGCTGGACAGAGGCACAGGGAACTAACCTAAGGTGGTGGCAAAAGCCAACACATTCTGGCTAGGCTTATAAATGAGAAAGTCCAAATGGATGACACAAACACTTTAATACAAGTTGAAGCGCTTTTCGTCTACTGGCATCAGTAGACTTCCTCAGAACTATACAAATAACCTTAAACTGCCATCTTTAAATACTATTAAAAACATCAGCTGACATTAATTAAAAGTTATTACTGGCCAATATTTCTTAAATACATACTTTAAAAATAAAATCAAAACAAACATAAAAAAGAATAATTAACTAAATAACTAAATGTTTTACATCACGAACCCTTTTTTTACTGTAAATAATGTTTTCCTAACATATTGAAAACATTCATTAAAATAATGTTATAGCATAAGCTTGAATCCTTAAAAATCCCTTCAAATTAAATTAAAGCTAACGAATTAGCGTCTTAAACTTTTCAATTTCAGTAGGCAACTAATTGAACACAGGTCATTAAGACCTGGAAATGCATAAGAGTTTAATTTTATCTGCCACATCAATTCTTTCTCTTCTAGCAATAAATGAAGGGGAACACCCTGGTCATTATTCGAAATTTGGTCAATTATTAAAAACTTAAAGGAATGGTCTTTATATAAGGAAACATGTTTGGCTAATGCATTCTCTAATCTGCCTTTCCTTATAGCATATAGGTGTTCATATATTCTATCCTGCAGTCTACGTTCGGTCTTACCTACGTAGAACCCTGGGCATTGTTGGCACATAGCTAAATAAACCACCATACGGGAATTACAGTTAGTTCTATGTTTCAACTTATATGTTCTACCCGAAATAGTAAACCTATTAGCCTCAAGAATAGTACTACATCTATTGCAATTTTGACATTTAAAGGTTCCTGGAGTTGACTCCTGATAACCTTGCAACTGTGTTAGTTGATTTAAGTATGACTGATGAACATAATGAAGTGACTATGAAACCAAACATCAAATTGAATAGCACTGGTGACTTTAAAATCTACAATTTTTCCTCTGTGACCCTACCTGATGAATTGGTTGAATTACTAGCTAAAGGTTACACATACGTTCCTAAAAATAATATGGATTTAGTTAACACAACTTTAGATATTAAACTTTTTACCAGAAAGTTAAATTTTAATTTGATGTTGGGAGGTTATGAAGGGAGCAACACTAAACCCAATCCTTTTTGGGTACCTAGTACATTTAATCCCCCACTTCACCCTCTTATTCAATTATTTGAGACAATGTGTGAATTAGATCTGAGGCACAAGGTGAAACATCCCACTAACTTTGTAGTTAAGAATAAGGAATGTGAGTTGATAGAATTTGTTCGTAGACACAATTTACGTGTGTGTAAACCAGACAAAGGAGGAGGGGCTGTCATTTTTGACCAGGAGGATTATTTAAATAGGATGACCAACTTGGTTAACAACGCAGCATACCAGCTTAGTTCTAGATCTGAGACAAACAGGGCGTACGCTAGCATTAAGAGTAGTATTGAGGATATGTTTATTGAAGGCAGATTACATGAGGAACATTACCAATACATGTTAATTTTACATCCAAGATATCCAAAAATATTTGGTATACCCAAAATCCACAAGGACGTTATTCATCCGCCTATGCGTCCTTTAGTGGATAGCCGAGGATCACCCACTTACACCTGTGCGAAAGTAGTAGATTCCATCCTTAAAAAATACCTGGTGGATGAGGAGCATATTTGCAAAGATTCTTGGTCATTTTTGGATAAAATTAATACTTTAGACTTTGACCCTAACTGTAATTTTTTAACAGTGGATGTCAAAGACTTGTACACCTGTATTCCTCATGATATAGCCACTGAATGGGTAGCGGCTATGCTCAAAATGAAAAGTGTCCCTTCCATGGAAATTTCATTAGTCATTGAACTTCTTGAAATAATTTTATAGAACAATTTTTTTACCTTAGGGGACAACTTTTACCTACAGAAAGTAGGAGTAGCTATGGGCTTCCCCATGTGGAGCCAGTGTGGCTAATATAGTGATGGCTTTTTGGGAAAGGGAACATGTCTTTAACAATCACGTGTTGATGGAGAAAATCCGATTTTACACTAGATACCTGGACGATATTTTTATAATATTTGAAGGGGATGAAATAATTGGTGAGAACATCGTTGAAAGGTTTAACTCCTCAACAACGTTTTTAGAATTCACATCTTCTTTTAGTAACAGTCAATTGCGTACTTGGACATATGGTTAGAGAAGAAAATTGAACTGAAGGCCTTTGTTTCCACTATTCATAGAAAAATCACCTATTCCAACTCGCTTTTGCATTATACAAGTTGTCATCCAAATTTTCAAAAGAAATCAGTGGTTAAGGGGCAACTCGTGAGAGCAGCCCGAATAGTGAGTATTGATGCTGATTTTAAAAACGAATGTGAACATTTGAAATCTATGCTCACATTGAGGGGTTATCCATCTTCCCTTGTGGACTCACTAGTAAGAGAAGTAACCCTTAAAAGAAATACTGGAGTATTTAAACCTATACTCAGTAAAACTCATGTAGCACCCTTAATGGGAGAACAACCTAATGTGAATGTCTCACTAAATTCATCTGATTTAACTACTGGTGCATTACAGGTCAACTTACCAGTTAGCAAAGAGAATCATCCTAGACTTATTTTAACGTTCAACATTGATAGTTATATGATAATCGACCTTATTAGAAAAAATTGGAACATATTTAAAACTAACCCTTTGTTGTATAATAAACTAGGATTGAGGCCTGAAATTACTTTTAGGAGAGGAAGCAACTTGAAAAAATTATTAGAGAAGCCTACATCTAGGTTTGTTAAAACTCCAGGAACCTTTAAATGTCAAAATTGCAATAGATGTAGTACTATTCTTGAGGCTAATAGGTTTACTATTTCGGGTAGAACACATAAGTTGAAACATAGAACTAACTGTAATTCCCGTATGGTGGTTTATTTAGCTATGTGCCAACAATGCCCAGGGTTCTACGTAGGTAAGACCGAACGTAGACAGCAGGATAGAATATATGAACACCTATATGCTATAAGGAAAGGCAGATTAGAGAATGCATTAGCCAAACATGTTTCCTTATATAAAAACCATTCCTTTAAGTTTTTATTAATTGACCAAATTTCGAATAATGACCAAGGTGTTCCCCTTCATTTATTGCTAGAAGAGAAAGAATTGATGTGGCAGATAAAATTAAACTCTTATGCATTTCCAGGTCTTAATGACCTGTGTTCAATTAGTTGCCTACTGAAATTGAAAAGTTTAAGACGCTAATTCTTTAGCTTTAATTTAATTTGAAGAGATTTTTAAGGATTCAAGCTTATGCTATAACATTATTTTAATGAATGTTTTCAATATGTTAGGAAAACATTATTTACAGTAAAAAAAGGGTTCGTGATGTAAAACATTTAGTTATTTAGTTAATTATTCTTTTTTATGTTTGTTTTGATTTTATTTTTAAAGTATGTATTTAAGAAATATTGGCCAGTAATAACTTTTAATTAATGTCAGCTGATGTTTTTAATAGTATTTAAAGATGGCAGTTTAAGGTTATTTGTATAGTTCTGAGGAAGTCTACTGATGCCAGTAGACGAAAAGCGCTTCAACTTGTATTAAAGTGTTTGTGTCATCCATTTGGACTTTCTCGATTGGATTTATTTGTGGATTTGGTGGTTTCTACAGTCATTTACCTGGTGTGCTTATTTGGAGTTTCTTAGTTTTTGTTTTTTCGTACAATAGGCTTATAAATGCCTTTGGGAAGATAGGTTCATAAGTTGGTACTAGGCTATGAACCTATTCAGGCCTATATGAAAATAGGAAATTGCAGCTAAAGAATCCCTGATACTGGAAGCAGCTGCACCTTCATGAAACAGTTCTGAAAGAAACTCTAAGATGGTATTAAGTGGCGCAGAAAGGGGGTCTAGTTGGTGATTTTCCGTCCAAACAGCAAATCTTTTCCACTTGCTGGTATAGAGTCTCCGTATGGAGGATTTGTGAGAGGAGAGTAGAATTTTCTTCACTGGAGAAGTCAAAAGGGAAAACCTGGCAATTAAGGGAAATGGAGCAGACAAGCTGTCAATTTGAGTTTCTGAAGGTTGGGATGAGCCATTCCTGATGGGTGTGTCAGTAGGTCTGGAGATGGATCCAGAACCCAAAGATGAGGCTGTAGAAAAGGGAACCAAATCTGTCGAGACCAATGAGGGGAAATGAGGATTATGGTGGTCTCCAACGAAACTGCCTTCTGTAACAATGTGGGAATCAGGGGACTAGGAGGAAAATCATGCAGTAGTCCCGGAGGCCAATTGTGAACAAGTGCACCCCTCGATGACTCCCTTTCTGGGGGGATCAGGGCAAAGTAGTTGCTGCATTTGGTACTGGTTGGGGAAGCAAATAGGTCACAGCAAGGCTGGCCCCATTTTTGGAAAATAGTTTCCGTTACTTTCTAATTGAAGGACCACTCATGTGGCCAAAGAATGGCTCTGCTCAGTCGGCAATCATGCTGGATTTCCCTGGGATGTGCTTCGCAACTAGAAGGCGGTAGGAGTTTATCGACCATTGCCAAACTCTTAGAGCCTGTTGACATGGGGGAAGATCTGGTTCTTCCTTGTTTGTTTATGTACCACACTACGGACATGTTGTCCGACTGGATTGCTATCATTCCTAGAGGAAGAGTGCCCTGAAATGCCTGTAACATTAGAAGCATAGCTCTCATCTCTAGGACATTTATGTGTAGATGAGCCTCGTGATATTGCCACAAACCTTGGATGGTCTTACCCAGATAATGCCTCCCCCCCCCAATCTGGGCGGCGTCTGTGGTTACTTGAGCTACTGGTTTTGGTGGAAAGAAAGGTCATCCCTAACAGACTAGGGGAGAATCAAATCCACCATTACAGGTCCCTTTTGCATATGTTTGTAATGAGAATCTTGTGAGACATGCGAAGTTCCAGAAAAGACCACTAAGTTGATAGCAGCCATTGTAATATTCTCATGTGAAGGTGTGCCAGGGGGACAAGCATTATTGATGCTGCCAGCTTCCCTAATACTTGTAGAACTTGCTTCACTGTTGGGCATGATTTTCTGATTAGGCTCCGAACCTGGTAGTGAAGATCTTGTACTTTTTCTTGGGGAAAGTTTTGCAATCAAGGAACTGGTGTCTAACTCTACTCCAATGAAGTTTAAGCTTTGAGACAGTTCTAGAACAGGTTTTTCAAAGTTTATTGAGATGCCTAGGGAGAAGCAAGTTTGAATGGTGTAGTCCCTGGCTTGCAGCAGCAGATGTCTGGTTGGGGTGGCGATGAGCCAGTCGCCCAGATAGGGAAACACTCGGAATCCTTGGTGCCTCAGGTGAGCCGCTATCACTGCAACACATTTGGTGAACACCCTGGGGGCTGTGGTGAGACCAAAGGGCAGACTCTGAACTGATAATGCTGAAAGCGTAAGAACCTTTTTGACTGTCTTTCCATTAGTATATGGTAGTACGCGTCTTGCAGGTCTATAAAGCACATCCAACTGCCTTTTTCCAGAAATGGAATTATCAACTGCAGTTTGACCATTCGGAACTTTGTCTTTCTTACAGATTTGTTTAAATTGTTTAGATCCAAAATGGGTCTCCAATCTCCTGTTTTCTTTGGAACCAAAAAAAACCTTGAATACATTCTGAATCCTCTCTAGTTTGCGAGGATTTCTTGGATGACTCTTTTGCTTAGCAACATTTGAATCTCTAATGTTGCTTGTTCCTTTTGACTGGGTGGAATGTCTGGAAGTGACTTTCTGATGGGGACAGGAAAAAAACAAGGGAATTATATATATATATATATATATATATATATATATATATATATAAATACTCTGAAAATTATATCTAGCACCCATTTGTCTGTGGTTATGTTTCGCCAGGTTGTTGGGTACAAGGACAAATGCCCCTCGTTTGCCTCCAGAGGTGGACAATCAGGTACTCCTTCAGGAGCACTGAAAGGGCACGCCAAAGAAGGTATTTCTGGAGCTCTGATTTTGCAGACCTCCTCTGCCACGAGGTGGCATCTTCCGTTGTTGTTCCCTCCTCGGCCTCGGGAAGAACTTTCACCCTGTGTGTCTTGGTAAGATCTTTGGGGTCTTCTGAACCACATCTTTCTGCTACCTCTCTGACTTTTGTGAAAGGGTCTGGTAGGAGCAGAAAAATGTACTCCAATGGCTGACAAAGTCTTCCCTCCTTTTCACACCTGGTGAGTGTTTCTTTTACTTTAGGCCCAAACAGGGATGAGCCATCAAATGGGGCGTTGACAAATGAAGATCTGAAAGGTTCCACAAAGTCACAGAGGCACATCCAGGCTTGTCTCCTGATGGAGATGTCTGAACCCGCACCTCTACTTATTCCATCTGCAGCATATGATATAAGCTTCATGGAGGAGTTTATAACTGCATTGAGGATAGCTAGCTGTGCACTGACTTTTTCCTTGACCGCATCAGCAACTACTCCTTGAAGGGAATCTAACAACTCCTTGATCAGATTTCTCTGTAAGCTGGTAAATTGACTAAGGTAATTTAGCAATCAAAGAGAAAAAGTCACTGAAGAGAATACACACTTCCCATACCTCTCCATCATCCTAGAATCCTTATTAGGAGGACGGATAGAAGAACTAGTCTCAGAGAGTTCTTTCTTTGTGGCCGCTGCCACAACAATGACATCCACTGCTACACCCTTTTGTCCAAAATGTCTTGTCCTTTGGGGTGGTAATGTACTTATTTGACCTCCGTGGAGTTGGTTCTATGGTATCTGTGGTCTCCCACGCCTTCTAAGAAAGTAAGTCTATGAGCTCGTTGGAAAGCGGAGTCACCCAAGAGGTTGAAGGCTGAGAACAGAGGGCCTTCGGGTAAGACTGACTCCTCGGCAGAAGGGGTGGAAGGCTGCCAATCACCCCTTTGCTTCGGAATTTTTATGATTTCTCCAAATGAGACCTCCCCAGTGGGTGACTGTGGGGATCCTTCTACATCATCCAAGTCAGTGTCTGAAGTGGCAGACTCCTCAGGAGAGTCTAGGTGCTTCCTCTTGAAAGTTCTCTTCTGAGGGACTTCTTCAGAGGGGTATGCTGGAGAAGTTTCAGAAGAGATGGGGACCCTGAGGCCTGGGATCTCTGTGGCTCTGTGGAAGGGGGTGATGAGATAGAGATACCAGAGTATGGGAAAGAAGCTCTGAAGTAGCTTGCTCAGTTTACTAGAAGAAGTCATATCTCCCTCCATAGCCTCAAAAGCAGTCTGGCTTGGCTCCAAAGAGCCCCTGGAACCGACAAACGAGTTGTCGGAACTGAAGGAGTCTCTGGAGCAGAAGACAGCGACTCTGAGACAGAAGTAGAATCCAAACTCATCTGAGCCGAATCCCTGAGAGGCAGAGTCGGATCTTGGTAGATCCAGATTGGCTCTAAGGGCCGGAGCACAGAGTGTCGGATCTTAGAGGTCTCCTGACATAATGAAGCAGAGACACTTACAGCCGACGTCAGACCAGAAGAAACAGAGGGTCTCGGAGCGGACATTGAGACAAGCTGGACCTCAGAGATTTCTTGCTCTGAAGAAGACGATCGTATCGGGGTAGGAATAGGTGCCCTGTGGGTTTGTTCCAACTCCTTTGGACTCGGATCCAGGATGAGCTTGGCCAGGGCAGGTGTCTTCAACAGTCTCTGCACCACCTTATCCACATCATCATCCAAAGGGATCTGGTTAAATCCATGCCAGATCGCGCAGTCCTCCTGAAGGTGAAGTGGTCCAAGACAGTAGAGGCAAAGTGAGTGAAAGTCACTCATTGGCATCTTTTTCTCACATTCTGAACACTTTTTAAAGCAAAGTGGCTTATGCTCCTTTTGAGACATACTTAATGTAAGAACCTAACAACAACGTAGGGGATGACCGCACCAAAAATGTAGTAAGTTAGAAGCAAAGGTCAATAAACAGTACCACAAGCACTTGAAAAACTAGAAACTTTGCCTATATTGCCTTCTCTCTCTCTCTCTCTCTCTATATATATATATATATATATATATATATGTGTGTGTGTGTGTGTGTGTGTGTGTGTATATATATATATATATATATATATATATATATATATATATATTTTTTTTTTTTTTTTAAGCAAGAGGAACGAGCCTTCTAGAATAAAATGGCAACAACATACTACTAAACAACACAAAAAATAAAGTATAGCCCTCTGAATTTAGAAGGGTGGAAAACATGAGGGGAATGGAACAGCCCTCTAACTTAAATGGACCTCTAAAGGAAGGGAAACTACAAGAAGAGGTGACCACTAATCAAAGCAGAGAAGGGTAGACTAAAAACAAAGATAATTTCACTTAGCCTAGAGCTGATCGACATTCTTCCATGCAGTGCGGCAAATGAGATCTGAGGCATTACCCAACTGTACGATGGGAAGGGTACTAGCCCACGAGCTTGGATAAAGTCCTCCAGCTAGCAAACAGGCAGAGACAGATCCAAGGGATCGGATCAGACCCAAACTATGTCAATTAGGATGAGACTGACAATATCACATCCTTTATTTATGATTTCTGAGACTACAAACCCATGTAACCCTTCAGCAGCTGTTTACTAAATGCCTGCTATAGAGCTTGACTCACATATCTCTTCCCTAAAAAAAGGTTACTAGACTAGCGGGACCCACCCAGACACCAAAATGCAATTAATAAGTATGGAAACATTAAAAAAACTGTAAATTGAGACAGACTGGCAATTATTTTTAAACTCTGACCAGTTTATTAAATAGTTCATTATATAATTTAAGTATAAAGAGAATTT
Organism: Protopterus annectens; assembly: GCF_019279795.1. Lineage (NCBI taxonomy): Eukaryota > Metazoa > Chordata > Ceratodontiformes > Protopteridae > Protopterus > Protopterus annectens. Next base: position 109,844,866 of record NC_056731.1, on the reverse strand, counting down.
CACCAATGCAACAAAATTTTATTTACTTGCTCATTTTTTTTATCAGCTGCATTCCCATTCACATTAGCATTAACAGCCAAACCCAGTGCCAGCAAGTAATTAGTTTTACCTAAACAATTAGATGCATCAATTTGTTCCTTGAGGAAGTCAACACACATCTTCTTTACTGGTTCAATCTGGTATTGGTTTGCTGCATCCAAGAGAGACTGGACATTGTTGCTGTTGACAAATATTCTGCAAATAAACAATAAAACACATTATAATAGCTATAACAGACCTACATAAACCATACAAGACCCATAACAGTCTTCTTAACAATGCAGATAATTAAATGATGAAGACTACAAAGCTACACCACATTTTAGTTTATTTTTTTTTTAAACAAGAAACATCTTTATCACATGACACAGGCAAGCATACATTTATTTAAATGAAAACAAACCATATTGACATAATTTTAGTTGCAAACATTATACATCCCTTGTAATATATCCAGTCATTGTCAGTCAAACCTTATATAACTCATTCATATCCTGCCTTTTTATACCTCGTTCCTTCCCTGCATGTACTGTTCCATCAGTTCCCATTTCTTCTATGTAATTTGCTCCTACTCTTTTCTAAAGATGCTAATTTCAGTTGTTTTCTCTCCGTTACTATATTCACTGCTTCTAGTATAGTTGGTTTAGACTTTGATTTCCATTTTCTAGTAACTGCTTTTTTGGCAGCCACCATAATTAGGCTCATAAAGGCCTTACTATGTCTAGGCAATTCTGATTCTGATCATAGCTAAAAAAATATTCCTTAGTTACACCAATCTGCTCACCCAATATCTCTGATAGAGGAGTCTTAAAGTCTGCCAGCTCATTACACTCCAAGAAAATATGCTCCCAATTACCTCTTTCTTCCCCCCTTCAACATTTGCTGTCTACTCGAAGAAAAATTCTTTGGCGTCTACTTGGGGTATAAAAGTATTTATGTAAACACTTCCAAGTAAAGATCCTAAATCTTCTAGACTTTGTTGCACATTTGGAAGACATTCATATATCCCACATTGTTTCTTTGTGAATTGCTTATCTAATCTCTCTTCCCAATCCTTTCTAACCTCCTCTGACTGATTCTTTTAGTTACCATGCAATATTTTATATGCTCTATTAATTACTCCTTTTTTAACAGCAGCTTATATTATAGATTCTTCTAAAAACTATACCAGTGCTGGCCTTTCGCTTTGGTTTCCCCCTATTTGTTTCTCTTTGCCTATACTTTGATGACCACATTTCGGGTTCTAATATTCAAAACAATGGTATATCAAGGTCTCAGAAGGGCTATCATACTAGCTGAAAGTAAAGCTGTACAAGTTGCACTTACCTATAACTTTTTCTGACATCGGTCTGGAGCAAGAAAAAAGTTTCCCCAATGGGGTACTTAGCTTTTAATGAAGACTTTGGATCTGAAACTCGAACATGAAAATGTCAGGAGTCGGCCGACCGGCGCTTGCGAACTGCTTCTGCTTCGGGCACCATGCGGCAAGAAAAACTAAATAAAATGGCGTCAGCTGCATCTTTTATACCCCCGACGACATGACGTCAGGGAAGAAGCGACAGCAACCGACGCAGGACCCAAGCCTTCGGAATTCAGGCCGGCTGAGGGCAACCTGCCAGCAGGATAACCGAAATGTAATGACTGCAACAGTGAAACACGAAGAACATCAGTAGATGTTCAAATTCTTCACTGTTGCAGTAGCCTACAGGTTGTATCTAGCAAGGATACAGCAACCTACCAGCTTACCAAAGCTTTAATCACCTCCCACACAGTCGCTCTATCTGTAGAATTGACCTTTTTGGAGAAGACTACACATATAGCCAAACTGACTAAAAATCTTCAGGACTTTCTTGCCCCTCTACAAAAATAAATTAGGGGACTCACCCTGAACTAAACAACAATATAAGCAACTACAAAATAACTTTATATTACACCAAAACTATTTACAAGAAGGGGGGAGTAGGGTGTGTGTGGCTACCGCACCAGTGAAGAATTCGAACATCTACCATTATAGATAAGTACAACTTAAACAGCTATACTATGTTCATCACTCTCACTGCTGCAGCAGTCTACAGGTAGACTATTATAGCTTATCCAGTCTGTGAGGAAGAAGGATACAGGTCCAGCAGCCTCTGAAGAATGGTCCTAGCAAAGCCTGTTCAGGACCTGGAAAAGGAATCCAGCTTACAGTGTTTTGTAAATGTATCAATGGAGGATAACGTTGTTGCTTCTAGAGTTCACCCTTTTATAGTCCGTTACTGAAGAAGCGAAGGCTCTTGCAGCATGTGCTTTAACATTGCCTAGAATGGATTTTCCATGATAATTTTCCATGGTAAGAGCAACAAAAAACAAAGCAGAGGAAAACCATCTGAAAACAGTCTGTTTTGGTCATGGTTTGACCTTTTATAGTCTCCGAATAGGAAATGAATAGCTGGTTAGCTTTCCTAAAGGACTTAGTTCTATCAAGATAGTACCAGAGTTGCCTATGCATATCTAGTGTGTGGAGAATCTTCTCTCTCCCTTGTTTTCAGGGTCTGGATAGAAAACAAGGAGACTGGGGGCTTGATTACAAATAAGTTCTGAAACAACCTTGGGCATAAAAGAGGGGCTTGTGCAAAAGTGACTCTCTCTCTATGAAAAACAGATATGGTTAAGAACACAGGACACTAACTCACACAAACATTCAAGCACCAGTGGTACAAATTCCCTGTTGGATTCTTGTGTATTGGCTAGGGACTAATTAAAAAATTTCTTGCATTTGCCAATATCTGACTTTCTAGTAACAAGTTTTCTTGCCTCCTTCAGTACCTGAGGGACATCCTCATTAAAGTGTCTAAAAGGTATTAAAATGAAATCACTCAGGCAACCAGTTGAAATGGTTTGATACTGTGGTGTATGAAACTCCCCCGGTCCTGTGAGAGTAGATCCAGAGGTGAGGAAGCTTGTGGTAATTTCCTTCGCCAATTCAATATGAAGACATGACCGATTTTGCCTGGGACAAAAGGAAGGTACCACAATCATTTTTGTGGTAACCTTCTGAATCTTCAGAATTAACCTGGATATCATTGAAAAGGGTGGAAATGCATACAGGAAAATCCCTGACAAGGGGAATGAAAGAGCAACTTTTTTCCAAATCTGCTGGCAGAGTATTCTGCAACAGAATTGGTTTAGTCTGTCTGTTTTGAAAGGAGGCAAACATATCTATTTGAGGTTCTCCCCACATCTGGATCAATTCTGGAAGACCTCAGTATTGAGTTTTCATTTGTGAGGGTCTGTCTAGGACATGCCTGTCTGCCACTATGTTTTGCTCTGACGGTATGTAAGATGCCAAAGAGTTAAGGAGTGTTGAAGAACCAACTCCCAAACAATCATTGCTAGTGGGCACAGAAGATATGAACTGCTTCCTCCCTATTTATGTACCACATGACCAGGGTATTGACTGTCATAATATGTACGGGACTTGGGTCCCATAAATGATGTAGAGACTTTATGGTACAAATCACTGCCAAATTTTCTTTAAGTGATGTGCTGCAATCTGCCTGAACTGTCCTACAGTCCTTGCATATTTATTCTCATGCAAACAGCTCCCCAAGCAAAGTCTGAGGAATGTACAGCTTGTGTTGTAGCAAGTGGAGAAAAAAGAGACCTGGATTTTGAGTCATTTGTTTCATCCAACAATTCACTTCTGACTTGATGAAATTCAATATTGCAATCTAAAATCCCAAAGGATGAGAAAGTTAGGTCTACAGGTCTTTTAGATTGCACTGCATCTTTCTTACTTGTAACCTGGCAAAGGAAAACATGAGAATCATGGAAGCTATAAGGCCAAACATCCTAAGATATTCTCTGTCTGTAGAATAAGACAGGTGAGAAAAGTTCAGGAAGATTTCTAGATACAAATCCACCTTCTCTTGAGGAAGGAAAGTCTTTTGAGAAGGGAATATAACAGATTTTTGCATATTTAGCTTGAATCCCAGATTTTTCAGGAAGGAGAATAGCTGTACTACGGGCTCCTAACAACTGGGAAAAAGACTTTGCACATATAAGCAAGTTATCTAAATAAGGAAAAAATGTGGATACCCTGCAATCTGCAGGGGTTCACTACTGGGGCCAGTCACTTTATAAACACCCTTGGAGCAGCAGACAGCCAAAAGGATAATGCAAAGATATGCTAATGTGACCCAGACACACAAAATCAAAGAAGTCTCTTGAAACTGCTTGCAATTGGTATGGGATGATAAATATGTTGGAGGTCTAATGTTGCCATAAGACTCTGATCTCGTATCAGAGGTGAAACTGAAGAGTCATCTTTTTGAACTTTGGAATCTTTAGAAAAAGACTGAAAGAAGACAGATCCAACACTGGTCTCCCCAAGAGTGCTCCTCCTTTAGAACCAGAAATATTGTGGAATAAAAGCCTTTTCCTATTTGGTGTACAGGAACAAACTCTATGAATGTATCCCAACATATTATGGAGTACAGGAGGAAAGAATTCCTTTTGACTGGAAGGGTGAGGAGGGATTCCCATGAAAGAAGGGGGGCTTGTTTATCCACTGCCAAATACAGAACTTCTGAATGACCTTTAACACTGACATGTTTGGAACAATCTGATGCCAAAAAGGCACATTTAAAGTAAGTGTCTTTGACACAGGAATAGATACTGTGGCAGGCTCATATTTCACATGTTTTTGCATTGGTGAATTTGAATGGTTTCCGGAGTGATACTTAAATACAAAGTGAAACTCTGGGACTTTGTCTTTGTCTGAAGAATTTCAAGCCTGCATAAAGTATAGCACTGCTGGTGATTCCCTGCTAGGGTTTTCCCACCCTCATGTTTGTTGGTCTTTTTAAACTGGGCGATTTTAAGCTTCTCACCTCTACTGTAAATTGTGCTGAATAAGCTCCTCCCTTTCTTCACTGCTTCTGATATCTTCAATTTTTTTAATTTGAATATTTATAGGTTCATAGGTAGGTACTAGGCTATCTGCCTGAGGGCATTTATAAGCCTAGCCAGAGTGTGTCGGCTTTCGCCTCCCCATTGATTAATTAATTGATCCTCTGTCAAGCAGAGCCAATGAAGTGATCCCAGCGGTGTATTTTCTGTTACCCATCCACTCGTCAAGGTTTCTCTTGAAGAGTGTTAGTGAGGGGCTTTGCCCGATGTAATTTGGAATTTTGTTCCAAAGCATGGGGAGTCTCTGTGACAGGACTCTATCCCTCCAGCATGTTCTATTTACTGTTGTGGTGAGGTTTAGCTCACTAGAACGCGTGGCTCGCAGCGACTTGGATTTCTTTAGGTGGAGCATGTCCATCAATTCTGAGTTGGACATGGCTTTGTAAGTCAGGCAGAGATCACCTCTGAGTAACCGATATGCCACTGACTACAGCCGGAGATTTTTCATTCGGGCTGCATAGCACATATGTTTGAGGCCAGTAATCCTCTTGCTGAGGTACTTTTGTGGTCTTTCCAGTTGCTGGAAGTGTCTTGTGAGGTACATCCCAAATGGGGCATTGTATTCTGTGATGGGTCTGAGTGACGAATAGAGGGGCACTATAAACTCTTTACTTCTAGATGCGAACCCTTTAGTAATTAGATGGGCCACATAGAAGGATTTCCTAACTACTTTGGCAATATGATTGTCAAAGGAGAGATTACTATCTACCTGGGTCCCCAGATCTCTTATTATCTCTTCTGTATTAAGGGGGCTGCCACCTACATGGTAATTCATGGATGTTTTCTTTTTCCCAAATGGGATGACTATGCATTTTTTGTCATTTAGCTTGAGGCCATGACTTTGACACCAGGTGTCCGTCTCAGTAAGGCCCTTTTGGAGGATGTCCATGTCAGCCGGAGAATCAATTATAGCTCCCAGTTTGCAGTCATCGGCGAACTTGGTTATCCATAGTCCTCCTGTGTTTGCCTGTACTTCTGAGAAATATATGCCAAACAGTAGGGGTCCCAGGACTGAGCCTTGCGGGACACCACTTGTGACTGGTTTAGAGTCGGGCCTGGAGCCCGCTATTCTTACCGTGTGAGTTCTGTCTGTAAGCCAGATGGCAACCCATCTCATGACGTAGGGGTTTATGTTTAGGCTGGTGAGTTTTTCTGTAATACCCGAGTGGGGAATGGTGTCGAAAGCCTTGGTGAGGTCAAGGTAGGCTGTGTGAACAACCTTTCCCTCGTCTATGGACTTGGTGACCATCTTGAAGAAGTCAACCAGGTTTAGTAGGCATGATCTGCCCTTAACAAAGCCAAACTGGGTCGGTTCAAGTGTTTGGAGGTTCTCAATGTCTTTGTTAATGAGTTCCATGATGATGCGCTCCACAGCCTTGCAAACCAGGCTAGTCAGGCTTATGGGGCGATAGTTACCAGGGTCAGTTGTGGCCCCTCCTTTGTGGAGAGGAATATCCGTTGCTGTGCACCATTCTATGGTCATGTAGCCTGTGGAGAGGCTGAGGTTGAACAGCGTGTTTAGGTGGGGGGTTAGTTCGTTCTGTAGTTCATGCAAGACGCAGCCTGGGACACCATCTGGTGCCATTGACGCTGTTTTTTTGGCTTTTGAAAGGGCTGTTTTCACCTGTGCATCTGTGATTTTTGGGACACTACACTTTGCCGGTATTGTTGTGGGCCCTTTTGGAAGTGAGAGGGGGGTGAAGTTTGTACTGAATCCATCTGCCAGGATGTTGGCAATATCAGCAGGTTCAGTATATTTTGTGCTATTTTGCACTAGTTCAGAGCATATCTGCGAGTTGCCACTTTCATAGCTAAAGAAGGCTTTGTGGTTATCTTTTGAAACCTTGGCTATTTTTCTTTTGAAGTTAGCCTTGGATGATTTCATGAGGGACCTTAGTTTCTTACTGATACTGATCAGGAATGGCTTTCTTTCTTGGGATTTGCTTTTTTTCTGAACTAGTTTCCTCCTCCTATTGTTCACAGGTAGGTACTAGGCTATCGGCCCAAGAGCCTACATAAGCCTAGCCAGCAAGGTACCATAGCTTACGCCACCCAAGAAAGTTATTTTCCTGTGCCACTGTCCAGCAGAGTCACAGAAGTGATCCCCGGGGTGTATTTCCTATTTCCCATCCACTCATCAAGATTTTTCTTGAAGAGTGCTAATGAAGAACTTTGCTTGACATAGATGGGTAGCTTGTTCCAGAGTATAGGAAGTCTCTGGGATGGGAATCTATCCCTCCAGTGTGTCCTGTTTATTGTGGTGACGAGGTTTACGTCCCTAGAGCATGTAGCTTGGAGGGATTGGGATTTCTTTAGGTGTAGCATGTCCAACAGCTCTGGGTTTGACATAGCTTTATATGTTAGGCAGAGATCACCTCGGAGTAGGCGATATGCTACAGAGTAAAGCTGGAGTTCTTTGAAGCGGTCAGTGTAGGGCATTTGTTTGAGGCCAGTAATCCTCTTTGTGAGGTACTTCTGTGGCCTTTCCAGCTGCTGCAGATGTCTTGTGAGGTACATTCCAAAAGGGGCGTTGTACTCTATAATGGGTCTAATGAGTGAAGAGTAGATGGGAACCCTTTTATGATCAGATGTGCCACGTAGAAGGACTTCCTGACTACTGTGGTGATGTGACCATCAAAGGAGAGACTGCTGTCCACCTGGGTCCCAAGGTCTCTTATCACGCATTCAGTGTTAAGTTGATTGCTGCCTATGTGGTAGTTCATGGGTACAGAGTTTTTACCAAAGGGGAATGTACAGCCTGTTTATTGCAGGGGTCCACCAAACTGTTTTCCTTCTTTTAGAGGAGTGAGTCTTGGTTTTGCTAGGGATGGCACAATCCATGCATCCTTGTAGGTGCTCACAGAGTGCATTTGTACAGGTTTCTGCATCTTGGGTAGCGTTATCCTTCAGCGTGGGGGCTGTGAAACTTACCACCTCTGTCTTAAGGTGAAGTTTGCTTTAGAAAAGTTTTTTTACTGTGGTTTCCTTAGTTGGTGGTGGTGGTGGAGTGTGGACATCAAGAGTAATTAGTTTATGGTCTGATCTAACCAGTGACGGGTTGACCTCCGGTGTGGAACACCTGTCATCTATGTTGGTGATGTCCAGGTCCAATATGTTTTCACCTCTGGTAGGGGAGTTTACCAGTTGATCCAGGGAGTTTTAGTTGATGAATTTCAGGAAGCGCTGGGCCTGGGAATTTGTACTCGAGTAGCTTTCCCAGTAAATGGTAGGGTAATTGAAATTGCCCAATATCAGGTGTTCGGTAAGACCTTCATGTTTTCCAGCATCTCCAGAAAGGTGGAGTGGTGGTCCTGGGTCATTAAGGGTGATCTGTAGCAGGCCACAATTTGCATTGCAGATTTGCCCGCTGTTAGTTGCACATGGATGATCTCAGAGGTATCATGCTGCGCCACTAACATGGAGGTGTAGGTATCCTTGATGAATATGGATACACCCCCTCTTTTTGTGTTTCGGTCCATGTTCTGTGGCCGAAAAGTGTGGTATGAGTTGTAGCCTGGTAGTGCTGGGGTGCTCTCTGGAGCCTTGAACCAGGTTTCAGTTACTGCACAGATGTCGACGTTCTTCATACTGAGGAGTGCTTCGAGCGCATGCATTTTGAGATTTAAACTCCTGGCATTGAGTAGCATAACCCTCAGTTTTTTGTTAATTGTGCTGTTTACGGAGGTGGGTTTGACTTTTGAGCCTTGCCTAAAAAAAGCACTATGGGGCAGCAAGAGCCTTGGCCAGTATTCGAAAGCCTAGGGGTGACAGGTCTAAGCCGTCTCTTGTGAAGCAATGCGGCTTGTCGAGCATGTCGTCCCAGGCTGACAGACACGGGATCCCCTTTGAATGACACCAGACGCTTAGCCAATTGTTGAAATTGATAATTTATTTCTTTATACTGTGGTATCATTCTTGGTGAGGTCAGGATGCTACTCAGGGTCAGGGTCATTCCAGCCTGGGCTGCATGATCAGAGAGCTCTTCCATGTCTCTTTTCATGTAGTCCAGGGGGGTACGTCTCAGGTCATTCACACCAACATGAACAACGACAGAGTCATATTTGTACTTGTTCTGGAGTGACCTGAGTGCTTGTGTTATGTGGCGGATTCTAGCTCCTGAAGCTAACAGTAACCTTCTGCTTGTCCAGTGAGTGGGACGTCAGTGTGCCCGACTATAGAGTCACATATTACTAGTGTGATAGGTACGTTATTTCGCTTTAAGGGCTGTGATTGTGTGGCACATTGATTTTGTTTATGTGTTGTCTGGTTTGTGATAGGAAATGCAGGTTGTTTGGGTGTCTGCTTTGGAGGTCTCTGATGCTTTTGCAGGTTTTGATTTAGAGCCTCCGAGTTTGATTTTGTGTATTTGTGTGTATTTTTTGCCAGTGCTGTTTTAGTAGGTCTGTGTGCGGCTGGAGGTGTGGTGCAAGTGTTAACCTTCTCCTCTTGACTGTTCCAGTCTTGGGTGGAAACAGCTTAGCTTCCAGTTTGGCTGTACAATTGCATCTCTCGCATATGTTAGTGTTTTGTGGTAGGAGGAGAGGGTTGTCTGTGTACATGAGGCAGTTGTAACATTGCCTCAGGATACCCAGATTCACCAGCTGGACTGGAGAATGCACCTAAAGCTGCCCTTTAGTCATGCCTGAATAGTAGATTGAGCTGCTTGGTTGGTGAGGGGTGAATAAAGAGCCTTGCCCTGATGGGCAATTAGTGTCAGGGTATATTAGTGTTTGCTATTAGGTCTGAGCAAGTGCTGGGGTGTAAGATGCTTTTTGAGTGCTTAAATTGATTTCAAGGGAAAAACTGCAGAGGAGACTTAGTTGAGCCGGGAATAATTTAACCGTAGCTAACCTGCACTGCCCGGTGCACAAAACCGTGCAAACACAGTTTTTATACTACGGAAATGAAAGAGATAAAAATTAGCCCAAAATGGGCAATAAACTACTAACTTCTGGGCTGGAACCACTCCTCCAGGGACAGACAGGTTCCTCAAAGCACCCCTCTCTCACAGGTGAACAGAGAAACTTCCTTCTATCCAAGTAAGGTATGGGCAACTCAGAAACTAGTATCACAGCCCTGAATTCAGCACTAGCCTGAAAACTGGACTATACTATCTTAGAAAGGTGGGAAACAATTAATTTTTTGTTTGTAAACAATACACTTAAAACAGCTTTAAACGGCTACAAAACAATCAGAAAAGGCTATCACACTTTAGTGTAGCCTACAACAGTTAAACAAATTATTTAAATAAAAAAAACTTTTAAAAAGTGCAGGCAGTCAAATAAGTACAAAATGTGAATAAACAAGCTTTTAAATCACAATAAACGCTGAAAAATCTGCTTTTAGGTGGAAAACAGTTAAGTACAGCAAGAAAGTAAAGAAAATTGATACTTAATCACTCCAAAGTCTCTCTTCTAAGCTAGAAGGCTTGTATCAGTTTAAGGCTTTCTAGTGCTACCCAGTGGGTTAGTTACAGGAAAGATGGGAAACAAGCACAGATGTGGTCTTTTAAACCAGAAAGTTGAAAGAGATGGACAAACTGTTCAAATGGTCAATAAACTACAATTTCTGGGCCAAGAACCTCTCCTCTCATGGTAGACAGGCTACCTAGTGCTTACCACTCCGACTGATAAGCTAGAAGGCTTTCTTCCAATACAGAAATGCTTGCGAGGCTCAGAAGCTTACCAACAGTCCTGGATACAGAAACTCTATCTGGAACTAGGCTAGTTACAGGAAAGGTGGGAAACAAGCGCAAGTGAGGCTTTTAAACCAGAACGCTGAAAGACATGGAAAAAAAAAACTGCTCAAACGGCCAATAGTTACAATTTCTGGGCCAGGAGCCACTCCTCTTGTGGTAGATAAGTTACCTAGTGCTTACCGCTCCCACTGATAAGCTAGAAGGCTTCCCTCCAACACAGAAAGGCTTGGGAAGCTCAGAAGCTTACAAAGAGTCCTGGATACAGCAAATCTGTACCTGGACTAGACTAGTTAAAGGAAAGGCGGGGAAAGTACAGTTGTGTACACTTACCAAGAATGTAGATGTCCGAGTGTATTCACTGTTGCAGTCATTACATTTGGGTTATCTGCTTGCAGGAAGCCCTCAATCGGCCTGATTAACAAAGTCTTGGGTCCTGCTTCGGTTGCTGTCCCTTCTTCCATGACATCAGGTCGTCAGGGGTACAAAACATGCAGCCGACACCATTACATCAGTTTTTCTTGCCCCAGATGTCAGGTGCCCCCCTAATGGGAAGCAATTAAATATAAAGGTACAATGATATACCTCCAACAAAAAAGAAATAACAATAAAAAGGCTTTTAAGCATAGCAAAGGAAATTAGAGGTATAGCCAAAAGAAGTTAGGGGGCTGGAGAGAGATTAACCAGGACTGCAACAGTGAATACACTCGAACATCTACATTTATGGTAAGTGCACACAACTGTACTATGTTCTTCATGTTTCAATGTTGCAGTCATTACATTTGGGTAGATTCACAAAGTTATGGTTGGGAGTAGGAATTTAGATAGCATTAGGACCAGCTATAAGGTTCTGCAAGACTGCAGTGGCAAAACCAGCTCTGGATTTTGAGAAAATTGGCAAATGATAATGCTTGGTGAAAGTAAGTACAGAACTCCAGGTAGCAACTTCTAGGATATCCCTGGTAGGGACGCCTCTGAGAATGGCTGTAGAAGTAGATGCAGCCCTGATGGAGTGAGGTCTGATCCCCTGGGGGATAGGTTTTCCATGGTGCTTATAGCAGAAATGAATGCAATGGCCTATCCATTTAGAAATGGTTTGCTTTGAAATAGCCTTCCCCTCTGCCCCAGCAGCAAATGCCACCACAGCAGCTGTTCAGACTTCCTTTGAGGTTTAGTCCTGTCCAAGTAGAATCTAAGTTGTCTGTGCACATCTAAGGAATGCAGTATCCGTTCCCTTTGTTCTATGGATTGGGAAAGAAGGTTGGCAAATGAATGGACTGATTAAGAGCCACACTGGATACCACCTTGGGCATGAAGGATGGAATGGTTCTGAGGGACACCCTGTCCGCATGCAAGATGATGAAAGGCTCCACTGCCATAAGGGCCTGTAATTCACATACCCTTCTAGCTGAAGTGATTGCTAAAAGGAAAGCTGTTTTCCTAGAAATAAATTTTAAGTCTGCAGTAGCAGCTGGCTTGAAAGGAGGTAGAGTGAGTTTCTCCAAAACAAAGTTAAGGTCCCAGGCTGGGGTAGGAGCTCTCCTGGGTGGCCTCAACTTTTTGACCCCTCTGAGGAACTGCTTGAGCAGTGGATGAGAAAAGAGGGGAGGTTCTGTGTTATAATGAGCTGGAATGGCTGAGGCATGGATTTTAATGGAGGAAAAAGACAGGCTCTTGTGAAGCATCTCAGTTAAGTATTGTAAAATCTGAGGTAAATTGGGTGCTGCTGCACTCATCCCTTGAGATTGGTTCCAGGCACAGACTCTTTTCCATTTTTCAGCATAAGATTTTCTAGTACTAGGCTTCCTTGCCTCTAAAATGTTATCCATCACAGGTTTACTGAGGGCTGGTAAAGGAGAGATTATGTAATTAGCCAGGCTGCAAGGTTCAGTGTTAGAAGGTGTGGGTGCAGAATCTGGTTCTCCTGCTGAGACAATTGGGAAGGAATCTGAGGCAGGTGCCATGGGGATAACCGTGACACACTGTGCAGGAGGGGTTACCAGTGTTGGCACGGCCAGTCTGGAGCGATCAAAATCATCCTTGGTTTGTCCTGTTTGATTTTTAGTAGCACTTTGGAGAGCAGACGCAGAGGGGGGAAGGCATAGACTGATACCGGCGAACTGGCGACTGGCTTAGGAAAAGCATCGTTGGCAGTTTTGGACCTCAGCGGCCTGTCTCTGTCTTTATCTTTGCATTTTTTTGGAATCCTGGTAGTCGGATGGCCAACTGATGACATTTCTGGATAATTAAACTGAGAACCGAAATATTTAGAGGCGAAAATATACAGAAGACTGATAGTGCACTGATTAAATAAAGCACAAAACCGACAGCAAGGTACGTAGTGGTCAGGGCCTAGGCAAGGAATATAGTATGAATGAAAATCTTTATGAGGTATTTGCTTTCCACAAAGTAATGCAATTATTAACTTTTACTAACATCGGTAAGGAGCAAGAAAAAGTTTCCCCAACGGGGTTCTTAGCTTTAGTTGAAGACTTCGGTTCTGAAACTCGAAAATGAAAATTTCAGGAGTCAGCCGACCGGCACTTGCAAACTGCTTCTGCTTTGGGCACCACCCGGCAAGAAAGACTGATGTAATGGTGTCGGCTGCATGTTTTATACCCCTGACGGCCTGACGTCATGGAAGAAGGGACAGCAACCGATGCAGGACCCAAGACTTTGTTAATCAAGCTAACTGAGGGCTTCCTGGAAGCAGATAAACCAAATGTAATGACTGCAACAGTGAAACACGAAGAACATCAAGTACAAATGTAGGCTTTAAAGCCAGCAAGTTGAAAGAGATGGAAAACTGCCCAAACGGCCAAATAAACTACTATTTCTGGGCCAAAACTTACTCTTCCCGTGGGGGATAGGCTACCTAGTGCTTATAACTCCCACTAATAATCTAGAAGGCTTCCCGCCAACACAGAAAGGCTTGGGGGGGCTCAGAAGCTTACAAACAGTCCTGGATACAGCAAATCTGTACCTGGACTAGACTAGTAACAGGAAAGGCAGGAAACAAGGGCAAACACAAACTTTTAAATCAGAAGGTTAAAAGAGATGGAAAAGCTTCCCAAACGGCCAATAAATAATAATCTCTGGGCCAGAAACCAATCCTGTGGGAGATAGGTTACCTAGTGCTTTTCCACTCCCACTAATAACCTAGAAGGCTTCTCTCCAACACAGAAGGGATTGGGGAGGTGCTCAGAAGCTTACCAACAAGTCCTAGATACAGCAAATCTGTACCCGGTCTACACTAGTTATAGGAAAGGCAGGGACCAAATGCAAAACGGGCTTTTAACCAGAAAGTAGAAAGAAATGGAAAAACTGCCCAAACAGCCAATGAACTACAATTTCAGGGCCAAAACCCACTCTTCCCGTGGTAGATAGGCTACCTAGTGCTTACCACTCCCACTGATAAGCTAGAAGGCTTCCCTCCAACACAGAAAGGCTTGGGGGGCTCAGAAGCTTACCAACAGCCCTGTATATAGCAAGTCTGTATCTGGACATGACTAGTTACAGGAAAGGCACGAAACAAGCTTAGAATTTTTTTTTTGTTACAGAAAAGCAGCTAAAACAGCAGCAAATACAATTCAAATTGTAGAGCAGGCCAGCACACCCGAGTGTGTAGCAACACTACAGCACATACAGTTCAAATACATAAAATTAAATTAACAAATGACTAAAAAACAAGTGCAGAAGGCAGTAAATTGGAAGGCTACTAACAAGCAGTAATAAGTGCAGAGTACGAACGACTGAACAGATAACAGCACGGAGAAGAGCAACTAAGACAGTTACAGTAAGAACAGCTGAATAAAAAAAAAATATATATATATATATATATATATATATTTTTTTTTTTTTTTTGAGGGAGGGAACAGAGCAGAATTAAGAGGCTACAGGGGTTGTCCTTCCCAAATGCTCTCTTTGTACACAGTAGGAGTGCCTGAAATCAGAATATGATCTCACTGCACTCAGTTGAGTAAGCAAATGAGATGGGACCAGAAGTTGTGTCCAAATACAAATCTACACGAGGGGTGGGCAATTTCATAGTCACCAACATTAACACCAAAACAAGAACGGAGAGGGTGGGTGGGGAACTAACTGTAGAGAGACAGCCACAGCTTCAGTTGAGTTAATATTCAGTGAAAAACACAAATAGATAAATTTAAATACAGTAATATACGCAAAAGAGCAGATAAAAGTGTACTTAAATTCACTTATATGTCCTGCTGATTTCAGGTAGATGTTAGCCGGCCAAAGCTCTGATACTAAGCAGAGATAACTCAAAATGTACCACTTATATAAGGCAAGACAGAATGTCAGTGATAAGCTGAAACTACCCCCCACTGCTATCAATGGCTACACAGAAATTCAAAAACGTACTCTGCAGAGGGACAGCCACAACTTCAGTTGAGTTAATATTCAGTAAAACACACAAATATACAGTACTATATGCAAAGCGTTGTTGCCTCACAGCAAGAGGTTCTCCCGTTGGATTCTCGGCTGGAGTGCGGGGAGTGCCTTCTCTGTGGAGTCTGCATGTCCTCCCCGCAGTTGGGTGGGCGTTCGAAAGACATGCGTAAATGGGCTTGCCTTCGTTGAAGGTTGAACGTCGAGCTGGCACCTCGGTGTTCGTGAAAATCTACTGCCAATCATTAGCGGACCGGAGTTCTGCTGTGGCGACCCCTAACCCGGAAAAGCCGAAAGACAACAACTATATGCAAAAGAGCAGATAAAAGTGTACTTAAATTCACTTATACATCCAGCTGATTTCAGGTAGATCTTAACCGGCCAAAGCTCTGATATTAAGCAGAGATAACTCAAAATGTACCACTTATATAAGGCAAGACAGAATGTCAGTGATGAGCTGAAACTACACAGAAATTCTAAAAATTACTCTGTAGAGACAGCCACAACTTCAATTGAGTTAATATTCAGTGAAAAACACAAATAAATAAAGTATAGTACTATATGCAAAAGAGCAGATAAAAGTGTACTTACATTCACTTATATGTCCAGCTGATTTCAGGTAGATGTTAGCAGGCCAAAGCTCTGACATCTGCCTTTTCTTGTGCTTACATAGAAAAGGTGCATTTTGTCTCATTGTTTGTTGTACTGATTTACTTCATCCGAATTCATTATCTAGCTAGCTGTTGGATAAGGTAGTATATTTTTATAGTCTAGCAAGCAAATGTTTTCTCATCAAGGGCAGTGGATTTTCCTTCTAGTGCACTGGGAGGTTGCCTGGTCTATCTAGGTTGAAGAAACACCTGAAAATTCCGCATGAATTTTTCTGTATTCTGTACAACTGAGTGGCTCTTGGCTCATTTATACAAACAACCAAATGAAGAGCCAGCAGACTGTGACGAGCTGTAATAATTATTTAATGTAAAAAGCACATAACAAACAGACCGGTTTCGGCTTGACAAAATTTAACAGCCTTCCTCAGTGTTAATTTTCAACCATAAAACCCTGTGCTTAAATACCTGATGGCTACACCAATAAGCCATGTCATTGGTTAATTAATTATAAATATTCATTTAGTCCAGGTGAGAATGAAGCACCTAATTTTATGATCCACTTTTTTTCTTTAGAATCCAAAAGACCATGTCAACCTCTTTTGTCTGTCTTACTTCCGAATATTTTATCTATAATTGTAAATCTGAAAATAGCATTTGGATGATTAATGGTATGTTTATACAGGGCACTTGTAGGTTTCCTGTTCCTAATACCACTTAGGTGTTCTGAAATACGTATGCGCAGGGGTCTAGATGTCTGTCCTACGTAAAAGGAATGGCATGTACAGGTTGCTAAATATACGACCCAATCTGACCCACAATTGGCGAAAACAGTTATATCATACACTTGTCCGGTGCTGGTACTTGTAAATTCCTTCATTTTGCTAACAGACTTACAGTGTGTACAATGCCCACATGGCACACATCCTGTCAATAAATCCTCAATCATGGTCCTCTGGGCCCTATCCCTGCTTGGCTGATGACTGTGTTTATAATGGCTCAATTGGGAATTCATATTCCTACTCCTCCTGAAGGAGAACTGACATCTCTCTTTTAGAATAGATGCTAAGAAGTCATCTACCCTCAAAATATTCCAATGTCTCTGAAGTATATCCAATAAGATGTTTGTATTGTGGCCATAAGTAGTCAAGAGCCGAAGATTGGGATTTTTATTAGTTGATTTAACTTTATACTTAAGTGTATCCTGTCTATGCAATTCTGATGCCCAGTTGCTTGCACTTAAGCCATGGCCCATAGGATATCCTCTGTTGCGGAATCTAATGGTGAGGTCATCCCTATAGTGTATGAAGTCCTCTGGCTCGGAGCATATCCTCTTCATTCGTAAATACTGGGACCTGGGGATATTCTTACATATGTGTGGCGAATGAAAGCTGGAGGCATGGAGAAGGGAGTTGTACTGCGGGTACTTCCTATATACTTGGGTAGTTAAGGCATGGTCAGCATTCCTGCTGACCAGCACATCCAAAAATGTAATGTGCTGTGAATGAAAGGTGGCTGTAAACTCCAAGCCCCATTTATTTTCATTTAGGTAGTTGACAAATTCCCTCAAATACAACTCATCACTTCTCCATACCATCCAGCAGTCGTCCAAGAATCTTCTCCAGATATCAAGTTCATTTAAATATATATATTATGAAGATGGTCATATATAAAGAATTCCTCCACATATGCCATGAATAAATCATTGTAGATGGGGGCAAATGATGCCCCCATCACCGTCCCCTTGAGTTGCCAAAAACACTGGTCCCCATAAAAGAAAACATTCTTAGTCAGGATATATTCAGCGAGGCTGATAATGACCGTATTCATACCTGGTCTATATAGTTCAGACTTTAACAAGCTGTTTAAGGTACACTGCTGTATCCATATCCAAGCTTGTTTGTGGTAGCACTCCACTCTGGATACTCTCTTACTGTCCTTTTACATTAGGAGGGCTAGGATTATTCATCTAGTGGCTGTAGGTGTTTACCTGGTCTTTCTGAAATGGTAAACTCACAAAAGGACTCTTTTTTCTTTGCACTTTTTGTATACTGTGACTGCACTTCAGCATTTAAAAAAATGATGTTTGCTGCTGCTTTGCACTGTATTTTACTACTTAATTTCTTGGACTTTGTATTTCACACCAACTGCTGCTTTTAATTAATTTAAGAAAAAATCTGTTGCTGCTGTTTTATTCTGCTGATATTATTAATGCAAGAAAAAACTTGTGCTGATTTTACACCATTGCTTATTTAATTAAAAATATATATATCCTGCTTTTTTTGGTTGTTCCGTTGTACTTCTTCTGTTGGCCATAGTATAGACTGGATTCAGACTGACTGAATTCAGTTTTGTTAGTAGACTGAGCAGTAAAAATTAGGACATCTTTTTTGGAGAAGCCCCCCTGCACCCTCGTGGCAGGAGCATACAGTAGGCCTATCTAATTGAAGGTTACTGGTCCAGGGCTCAATTTAAGCTATTTCATTGGTGCAGGGCTCAGCACTGGTTTCTTTGTATTGGCTGTTTTGCTCTTGCTTGCACACAGAGCACCATCGTGCAGAGGGGGTAACTCTTGGCAGTTATAGATGAAAGCACCAATAGAAATATTTTCCCTTAGAAGCAGCTGCTAGATAGCAGAGCTGTTCTTGAATAGCTCTCAGCTGTTCAGTGAACCACTCAGCAGATATTTTTACCTCTTAGCTATCAACATCAGAGCCTATATATCCCATCTTTTATGCACCTCCTTACTGTACACCCCTTAGGTTAGTCATCCAAAAATAGCTTATTGCCCGATACCCCCATCTTTTTCTCCTTATCTGCTGAAATACCAGGTTCAAAGCTTGCATCAAGGACTGTCAGCTTCTCTCTGTTTCTCCTGTCAGCCTGGTGGACATAGGTTTTTTGAGGCAGTGTAGTAACTGCCTCATGTACACTGACAACGCCTTACTCCTAAATCACTCAAGCACAACTTGCGAGAAATGCTCCTACACTTAGAATCTGGAATCACTGCACTCTTGTGCCCAGAACAGCAATGATAAACAGGTTGTCAGTTCACACACCACAACTCCTAGTCACAGTATGCAACCAACACATAAACCTTCATATGCAGAGGTACTGTCCAGAAAATGACCTAAACACCAGAGATCTCCAAAACACAAACATGCTACACCTAACACAACACCCAAAGCACTCAATACAAATAAAAACACTAGAACCTGTGTCTCACCAAATAATCCCTTAAGGCAATCCACAACTATTCTAAATGTTTTAGTTATGGGTGACTCTATAGTGAGCCCCACTCACCAGGATGAACAAGGAGAAGGTTAGAAGTCAGCTGCCTGTCTGGATTCACCAGATCACATGTGCACTCAAGTCTCTCAACAAGTACTGTTATGACTCCATCACAGTTCATGTTGGTGCGAATGACTTGAGATGTACCTCTCTGGACTATATAAAGAGATACATGATTAAGCTCTCTGAATATGTGTCCCAGGCGTGTATGTTCCTAGCTTTGAGCAGCATTTTACCCTAATATCACAATATAGACAGAAAATGAATGCCTTCAATAATTGGCTTAATTTCTGGTGTCATTCTAAGGGGATCCATTTCCTGTCAGCCTGGGACAACATGATGAACAGACCACACTGCTTTGCCAGAGACGGTCTTCACCTGGCAACTCTAGACTATCATTTGCTTGCTAAGGCACTTGCCTCTTCCACAATGCCTTTTTAAGGCAAGGTCACAACAACAAAATTCCCAGACGTGAAAATATCAAACACAAAGAAACTAAGGGTCACGTTGCTAAATGCAAGGAGTTTAAATCAGAAACTGCACTCTCTGGAAGCACTCATCTCCCTGGAAGATGCGGACGTCTGTGCAGACACTGAAATCTGGCTCAAGGCCACAGAAAGTACTCGGCCTTGCAAGGCTACAATGCCTTGTACACTTTCAGACTGCAAATTGAAGGTGGGACAACTAAAGGAGCTGGGGTATCTATCTTCATTAAAAATAATTACACCCGTGGACTGGTTAGACAAGAAAAATCTATGGAGCTACTACAAGTTAAAATTAACGTGGGTAAGACACCCCCCCCCCCCCTTCAGGTCATCATCAGTTACACGTCCCCTTCCATGAACCAAGATGCTCACACGACTTATTCAGACTTACTTGGACAATTACGGTACAAACCAAAACAATAGTCATGGATGACTTCAACTATCCTTCCATTAATTGGGAAAAGTACAGTTTTGTACCTACCATAAATGTAGATGTTCGAGGATTCCCTTGCTGCAGTCCTGACAATTGGGTATAGTCCGCGTCCCAGTCGGCCCGAATACCAGAGTATAAGGATCGCCGGTCATGGCGCTTTAGACTGACGTCAGTACGTCAGGGTACTAATGCGCATGACCGACGTCATTTCCTCAGTCTTTTCTTGCCCCAGATGTCAGAAGACCCAAAAAGACAAGTCCCCAAAACAACCTGCACCAAAAAACATGTACAATATATACAGTAATATATACAAAAAATATAAGCATGTAAACTCACCTACACAACCACCCTGAAACACAGAGGGAAGGAGGGAGGGTATTGGACTGCAGCAAGGGAATCCTCGAACATCTACATTTATGGTAGGTACAAAACTGTACTATGTTCTTCGTCTTCCCTTGCTGCAGTCCTGACAATTGGGTAGAATCCCAAAGCAGAGGTAAGGGAGGCTGGCAAATTATAAAGTAGCAGGAGCTGACAACATGCCTTGTAAAACAGCTGTGGCAAAACCAGCTCTAGACTTAGAGTATATAGGCAGGTGATAATGCCTAGAGAAAGTATGCACTGAACTCCAAGTAGCTGCTTCCAGAATATCCTTAGTTGCCACCCCGCTTAGAAATGCTGTTGAAGTGGCAGTAGCCCTAGTGGAATGAGGCCTAATCCCAGCTGGAACCTGTTTGCCATGATGGGAATAACAAAATGCAATGCAAAAGCCAATCCACCTAGAAATAGTTTGTTTTGACACAGGCTTGCCCTGTGAACTCAAAGCAAAAGAAACAAGTAACTGCTGAGACTGCCTAAAATCTTTAGTCCTGCTCAAATAATAACGAATTGCCTGTGTACATCTAAAGTGTGCAAAATCTTTTCCCCTTTATTTTGAGGATCTGCAAAAACGTAGGCAAATGAATAGTTTGGTTTAAAGCCACACTAGAAACCACCTTAGGCATAAAGGAAGGATTAGTACGTAATGATACCCTGTCCTTATGGAAAATCAAAAGGGCTCTACTGCCATAAGGGCCTGCAACTCAGACACCCTTCTTGCAGAAGTAATAGCCAACAGAAAAGCAGTCTTCCATGACAAATATTTCAATTCAGCAGTAGCTGCAGGCTCAAAAGGTTGTAGAGTAAGTTTTTCCAACACAAAATTGAGATCCCAAGCAGGAGTAGGAGCTCTCGTGGGGTCTTATATTCTTTGCCCCTCTAAGAAACTGCTTGAACAAAGGATGCGAAAACAAAGGTGGGTCACAATCATAGTGAGCTGAAATTGCTGCAGCATGAATCTTTATGGAAGAGAAGGACAAACCTTTGTCCAATAATTCAGTAAGATATTGAAGAGCCACACTCAAATTAGGCTCTGAAATCTCAAATTCTTTGCTGTACTCCAAAATAAAAATCTCTTCCAGTTTTCTGCGTACACTCTCCTAGTACTAGGCCTTCTAGCTTCCATTATCACATTAAAAACTTGTTGAGGCAGCTGAGACCTACGGCTTCAACACAGAATATGCCAAGCTGTGAGATGAAGAGATTGAAGCTTGACATTGAGCAGATGACCGTCCTTCTGAAATAACAGATGAGGAATCAGAGGTAAAGGCCATGGAGGCTTCTTTACAAGACTCCTTAGAAGTGGGTACCAGTGTTGCGAGGCCAATCTGGAGCTATCAAAATCATCCTTGGCCTGTCTTGTCTGACCTTTAGTAATACCTTTGGAAGAAGAGGTAGAGGTGGAAAGGCATAGACATGAAGGTTTTTCCAACTGAAAGACAGAGCATCCACTTTCCAAGCTGTGTGATGAAACCCTTTTGTGCAATACTTTGGCAGCTGGTGGTTTAGTGGAGAAGCGAACAGATCTATGTCTGGAGTTCCCCAGGACACTGTCAATTTCTGAAATACATGAAGATCCAGTTTCCACTCGTGGGGATCCATGATTTGTCTGCTTAGTACATCTGCTAGGGAGTTCTGTGCTCCTGGCAGAAACCTTGCCTGAAGAGTCAGTTGCAGGCTTAACGCAGTCTCCCATAAAATCATTGCTTGCCTGCATAGAGGATAAGAATGTGTTCCCCCTTGCTTGTTGATGTACCACATGACAGTTGTGTTGTCTGTCAGAATCAACACCTGCCCTGGAAGAAGTAACTCCTTGAACGCCATCAATGCAAACTGGACTGCTAACATCTCCTTCATATTGATATGTAGATGCTGTAGTCTGGCAGGCCACTTGTCTTGTATCCACTTTCCATTTAGATGAGCTCCCAAGCAGTGTCCGAGGCATCTGTCGTTAAAATCTGACTCGCCTCTGGCCGGGTCACAGAGAGTCCCTTGTTTAGGTGACATTCCTGAGCCCACCACAAGAATTCCTTTTGAAGGCAAGGTATTATTTGAATGACAGTGTCCAAATCTTGGCAGTGCTGTGTCCATACATTTTGAGATACCATTGCAGCTTCCTCATATGCAGTTTGGCATTGGGAAGCACCAGAATACAAGATGCCATGAACCCTAATGCTTGAAGGACTGTCCTTGCAGTCAGCACGGACTGATGAGATAGGTGATGGAAGTAAAGTGACAGATTCTTTTGTTTGTCCGGGGTTAAAAGGCCATCTGGGCTGCTGTATTCAGTCTCACACCCAGAAAGCACATGTCTTGAGAGGGTACTAGACTGGACTTTATTTCGTTCACAGAATACCTAGGCATCTTAGCACTGCTATGACATATTCCAGATGCTGTAGAAGGTGTTCCTTTTCTTGAGCCAGAATCAGGCAGTCGTCCAAGTAAGGATAGATTTGAATGCCTTGAAGCCTGAAGTAAGCTATCACTGGAGCCAGAACCTTTGTGAATACTCTGGGCAGTAGATAAGCCAAAGGGCAATGCAGAGAACTGATAATGAAAATCTCCAGTTGAAACCTCAGATACTTTCTGCAACTTAGCCTTATAGGCACATGAAGGTAAGCTTCCTTGAGATCCAAAGTTACCATCCAGTGATCTTTGCCCAGCAGAGGTAACAGTTGCTGTAACGTCAACATCTTGAACTTGGGAATGTCCAGATAAGTGTTGAGGATAGATAAATCCAAAATTGGTCTCCACGTGTTCCCCTTCTTTGGCACTAGGAACAGGCGAGAATAAAATGCCCCTTTCTGATACAGGGACTGGCTGAATGGCCCCTATCTGGAGTAACTGAGAAATTTGCATGTGAGCCTCTTTTCTTTGTGGAGGAGGAACATCTGGCATGCCTCTGAAAGGGGCATTGTGTGGAAATAAAATCTGTAACCGTGATGAATGATATCCAGCACCCATCTGTCTTGAGTGATTAAATCCCAATTTTCTTTGAAAAGAGACAATCTTCCTCCCAAAGGAGCTGCCAGACGAGAGTCCACTGGCAGCTGAAAAGGCAGGTCATTGGTTCTGCTTACGAAAGGACTGACCCCTGCCTTCACCAGAAGTCTGAGCAGGCGAACTGTCTGATCGAGGCCTAAAAGAACCTTGAGCCCTGCCCCTACCACGTCTAGACCTACCCCTAGACTGGGAACCATAAGCAGGATATGTCCACCCTTAGCAGGCCAATTTCTACTAAACTGGAGGCTGTACCTGCAAAATCTTTAACAGTCTGCATAGACTTAGCTTTGTCCTCCATTTTCTTTAAAACTGCTTCCACAGGCGGTCCAAACAACACATCAGACTGTAAAGGAGCATCCAAAATCCTTGTTTTAACATGCTCAGCTAAATTCTGATCCTTCAACCAGGCATGTAAGAACAGAACTAGTAGCAGCCACCCTCGAGGAGGCCTGAACAGCATCAAAACCACACTGCAAAGAATGCTTACCCACTTGTTCAGACACATGAGCCAAATCCAGCAATTCTTTACACTCAATACCTAAAGCATGCACCTTAGATTTCAATTGTGAAAGGAGATAATTCTGATATTTCAGCATATGAAACTGACAATTCAACGCCCTCATGGCCAAAGTGGAAGAAGTATATACTTTCTTACCCCACCTATCCAAAGCCCTTGCCTCTTTATCAGAGGGTACAGGATTTTAACCACAGAAGCTTTAACACCTTTAGGCCCCTGAGAAACAGTTTCTGGTCCCTAGGACTAACAAATGCCTTATGAGCTTCGGGGCACCTATAATCACCTATCAGGCTTAACAGGGCAGGGCAGGAGGCAAGGTCAGGGTTCAGAGAAGCCTCTGCAAAACATCCTCCACCACATTCAACACAGGAGGAATAAGGGCCTATGCTGAGGCAAAAACAAATTCCCTAAGCCTTTTCTAGAGTCAGAGTAATCTTGGCCTTCCCATTTAAAGCCTCATGGAGTGAAGAGTCTCTGAAAATGAAATCCTCAGGAGGTCATCCACATCAGAATAGTAGGAAACTCTTGCAAGTCTTCCACAGAAGGAAGCCTGTGAACACTGTTCAAAACTATCAAACTCCTGTTCCACCCTAGGCCTCTTATCAGGTGGGGCATAGAACCTCTAATCAGAGTAATCAAATCTTCTGCCATTTTGAGCATATGTTTCTTAGGCACAGAGCCCTCTAAAAAAGCTTTGGCAACAGAAGGACCCTCAGCCTGGCCTACCTCCTGAGAGGCACATCCTGTAACAGTAATCTGCCTGAGACTTAGGCTTCACTGTTTCATCCGGCGGCATATTATAATAGCGTTCCCAAACCTTAATAGTTGTTAAATCTAGCACAAGGCGGCAACCAACGCTCAGGCCCTAAACAAGGTATACACAATGTATGAAAATCGGTATCTGCTTCCCACAAGAAATACAGTTATTCACTTTTCTGACATCCGTTTAAATACTGAGGGAAACTCGCCATGACGACTGCAGCAAGGGAAGACGAAGAACATCTTATATGAGGCTAAACTCACTTGCACAAAAGTTCCTGGACTTTGTTAACTCAAATGCCCTGGAACAAATAGTGCACCACCCCACAAGTGGTTCCAATATTCTAGACCTGGTCCTCACCAATATGAGTGACTGATGCAATGCCTCAAGTGTAGGGCCCACACTGGTTAAATCCAACTACAAATCGGTCATTTTTCAAGTACCAATAGCACCAGAATTCCCCAACGGAAAAGTCAGGCTAAAAAAAGTACAGTTTTGTACCTACCATAAATGTAGATGTTCGAAGATCCACACTGCTGCAGTCCTTACACTTGGGTAGTCCGCTGTCCTCGGTGCCAATAACAAAAGTATAAGGCTGACGTCGGTCAAGCATTAGACTGACATCAGGGCGTCCAGGGTACAAATGCGCATGACCGACGTCATATCCTCAGTCTTTTCTTGCCCCAGATGTCAGAAGACCCTAAAAAGAAAGGTCAAAACCAAAAGACAGCAAACCACCAACCAACCACCCTTGCACTAACAATATGTACAATATATACAATATTTACAACCCAACCCACAGAACCGCCTCTAACTACAGAGGGGAAGGAGGGAGGGTAAATTGGACTGCAGCAATGTGGATCTTGAACATCTACATTTATGGTAGGTACACTAACTATGTTCTTCATCTCACATTGCTGCAGTCCTTACACTTGGGTAGAATCCCAAAGCAGAGGTAAGGGAGGATGGCAAAACTATAAAGTAGCAGGAGCTGCCAAAATGCCCTGTAAAATAGCAGTGGCAAAACCAGCCCTAGATTTAGAGTAAAGTGGAAGGTGATAATGCTTAGAGAAAGTATGCACTGAACTCCAAGTAGCTGCCTCCAAAATATCTTTAGTTGCCACCCCTTAAATAAAAAAGAAGTGGCAGTAGCCCTAGTGGAATGAGGCCTAATCCCAGCTGGAATCTCCTTGCCATGATGGGAATAACAGAAAGCAATGCAAAACCCAATCCACTTAGAAATAGTTTGTTTTGACACAGGCTTGCCCTGAGAACTCAAAGCAAAAGAAACAAACTGCTGAGACTGCCTGAACCCTTTAGTTCTGCTCAAATAATATCGCAACTGCCTGTGTACATCTAAAGTGTGCAAAATCTTTTCCCCTTTATTTTGGGGATTTGCATAAAAGTAGGCAAATGAATAGTTTGGTTTAAAGCCACACTAGAAACCACTTTAGGCATAAAGGAAGGATTAATGCAAGATACCCTATCCTTATGGAAAATTAAGAAAGGCTCAACGCCATAAGGGCCTGTAATTCAGAAACCCTTCTTGCAGAGGTAATGGCCAACAAAAAGCAGTCTTCCATGATAAATATTTCAACTCTGCAGTAGCAGCAGGCTCAAAAGGTTGTAGAGTGAGTTTCTCCAACACAAAATTGAGATCCCAAGCAGGAGTAGGAGCTCTCATTGGGGGTCTTATATTCTTTGCCCTCTAAGAAATTGCTTGAACAAAGGATGAGAAAACAATGGTGGGTCACAGTCATAGTGAGCAGAAATTGCTGCAGTGAACCTTAATAGAGAAGGACAAACCTTTGTCCAGTAACTCAGTAAGATATTGAAGAGCCACACTTAAATTAGGCTCAGAAACATCAAATTCCTTTGCTGCACTCCAAAATAAAAATCTCTTCCATTTATCTGCGTACACTTTCCTTGTACTAGGCCTTCTGGCTTCCAAAATAACATTCAAAACTTGCTGTGGAAGTTGAGACCCTCCAGGGTTCAAAACAGAATATGCCAGGCTGTTAGGTGAAGAGAGTGAAGTTTGACATTGAGTAAATGACTGTTCTCCTGAGACAGCAGGTGCGGAATCGAAGGCAAAGGCCATGGAGGCTCCCCTACCAGACTTCTCAGTAATGGGTACCAGTGCTGTCGGCCAATCTGGAGCTATTAAAATCATCTTTGGCTTGTCCTGTCTGACCTTTAGGAGTACCTTTGGGAGGAGAGGCAGAGGTGGAAAGGCATACACATGAAGATTGCTCCAATTGAAAGAAAGAGCATCCACTTTCCAGGCTGTGGGATGAAACCTTTTGTGCAAAACTTTGGCAGCTGGTAGTTTAGTGGAGAAGCGAACACAGATCTATGTTTGGAGTTCCCATGACACTGTCAATTTCTGAAATACATGAGGATCAATTTCCACTCGTGGGGATCCATAATTAGTCTGCTCAACACATCTGCTAAGGAGTTCTGTGCTCGGCAGAAACCTTGCCTGAAGATTTAGCTGTAAACTGAGAGCAGTCTCCCACAGAATCATTGCTTGCCTGCATAGAGGATAAGAATGTGTTCCCCTTGCTTGTTGATGTACCACATGACAGTTGTGTTGTCTGTTAGAATCAACACCTGCCCTGGAAGAAGTAAATCCTTGAAAGCTATTAATGCAAATTGGACTGCTAACATCTCCTTCAAGTTGATATGTAGATGTTGTAGTCTGGCAGGCGGCCACGAATGCGTGTCTTGTATCCACTTTCCATTTAGATGAGCTCCCCAAGCTTTGTCTGAGGCATCTGTCGTTAGAATCTGACTTCGCCTCTGGCGGGTCGTCACAGAGAGTCCCTTGTTTAGGTGACATTCCTGAGCCCACCACAAAAATTCCTTTTGAATGCAAGGTATTATCTGAAGGACAGTGTCCATATCCTGGCAGTGCTGTGTCCACACATTTTGAGACACCATTCTAACTTCCTCATATGCACTTGGGCATTGGGAAGCACCAGAATACAAGATGCCATGAACCCTTGAAGGCTCCTTGGTCAGTCCTTGCAGTCAGCCTGGACTGATGAGACAATTGATGGAAGTAAAGGGAAAGAAAGATTCTTTGTTTGTCCGGGGTCAAAAGGCCATCTGGGATGCTGTATTCAGTCTTACACCCAGAAAGCACATGTCCTGAGAGGGTACTAGACTGGACTTTATTTCGTTCACAGAATACCCCAGGCATCTGAGCACTGCTATCACATATTGCAAATGATGAAGAAGTTCGTCCCTTCCTTGAGCCAGAATCAGGCAATCGTCCAAATAAGGATAAATCTGTATTCCTTTTAGCCTGAAGAAAGCTATCACTGGAGCCAGAACTTTGTAAACACTCTAAGCAGTAGATAAGCCAAAGGGCAATGCAGAGAACTGATAATGAGAAGTCCCAGCCAGCAGATACTTCCTGCAACTCAGTCTGATAGGAACATGAAGGTAAGCCTCCTTGAGATCCAAAGTTACCATCCAGTGATCTTTGCCCAGCAGAGGTAAAAGCTGTTGTAACGTCAACATTTTGAACTTGGGAATGTCCAGATAAGTGTTGAGGATAGATAAATCCAAAATTGGTCTCCACGTGTTCCCCTTCTTTGGTACTAGGAACAGGCGAGAATAAAATCCTAGGCCCACTTCTGGCAGAGGGACCGGCTGTATGGCCCCTATTTGAAGTAGCAGAGAAATTTGTTTGTGAGCCTCTATTCTTTGCTGAGGAGGAACGTCTGGCATGCCTTTGAAAGGAGGCAAGGTATGGAAATAAAACCTGTAACCTTGGTGTATGATATCCAATACCCATCTGTCTTGGGTAATTAAACTCCAATTTTCCTTGAAAAGTGCCAACCTTCCTCCCAAAGGTGCTGCCAGACGAGAAGGCTCTGGCAGCTGAAAAGGTAGGTCATTGGGTCTGTTTAGAAAGGACTGACCCCTGCCCTTACCGAAGACTGTGCAGGTGAACTCCCTGTTCTAGGCCTGAAAGAGCCATGAGCTCTGCCCCTACCACGTCTAGATCTACCCCTAGACTGGGAATCATAAGAAGGATCGTCCACCCTTTGGTAGGCCAATTCCTACTAAACTTGAGGCTGAACCTGCAAAAATCTTTAACAGTCTGCATAGACTTAGCCTTGTCTTCCATTTTCTTTAAGACTGCCTCCACAGGTGAACCAAACAACACATCAGACTGTAAAGGAGCATCTAAAATCCTTGTCTTAACATGGTCAGATAAATTCTGATCCCTCAGCCAGGCGTGCCTGCGAAGAACTGACCCAGTGGCAGCCACCTAGACGAGGCCTGTACAGCATCAAAACCACATTGCAAAGAATGCTTACCCACCTGTTCAGAAACATGTACCAAATCTTGTAACTCTTTACACTCAATACCTTCCAGAGCATCTACCTTAGACTTCAATTGAGAAAGTAGATAGTTTTGGTATTTCAACATGTGAAACTGGCAATTCAAAGCCCTCATAGCTAGGGTAGAAGAAGTATAGACTTTCTTCCCCCATCTATCCAAAGCCCTGGCCTCTTTATCTGGAGGAACCGGATTTTTTACAACAGAAGCCTTAACACCCTTAGGCCCCTGACTAACAGTTTCTGGGTCCGCCCTAGGACTCTTAAAAAGATACTTATGAGCTTCAGGCACCCTGTAATATCTATCCGGCTTAACAGGAGCAGGAGGCAAAGAATCAGGATTAAGAGAAGCCTCTGCAAACACATCTTCCACAACATCCAGAACAGGAGGTATAGCCAAAGGCCTATGCTGGGGTAAAAACAAAAATTCCCTAAGCCTTTTCCTGGAATCAGAGAAGTCCTGACCTTCCCACTTAAAATGTTCCCTCATGGAATGAAGAGTCTCTGAAAAAGAAAAATCCTCAGGAGAAGCAGGAGGAGTAGAATCATCCACATCAGAATCAGAATAAGGAGAATACTCCTGCAAGTCTTCAGCCGAAGACTCTGAAGCATCCGAAGCCTGCTCAAAACTCCCCAACTCAGGTTCCACCCTAGGTCTCTTATCAGGAGGGGGCAAAGAACCTCTAATCGAAGTAATCAAATCTTCTGCCATTTTAAGCATATGCTTCTTGGGCACAGATCCTGAAGAACTAGGAGTGACACCAACTGAAGCTAAACCTGGCCTGCCTCTGGGAGAAGCCTTGGAAACAGAAGGAGAGGGCCTAACCACCCTAGGAAGGGAGGGGAGCACAGTAACCTGAGAAGCCCCTTCAGCCTGACCTGCCTCCTGAGAGGCCACATCCTGCAATAACAAAGTCTCCCCCTGGGACTCCAGAGAAACCTCCGGCGGAACCCCCGGTTCCACCGACACCTCTAAAGAACCGGCGTCCGGTACGGACGGCTCTTCTTGCCTGGGCTTAGCTGCTTTGTCCTTGCGCTTCTTCGAAGAAGCGGACGTCGGAGCATCCGACGGCATATTATAATTGCACCGCTTCGCCAAGACTAACCTGGCACAATCTAACCTTCGCTTAATAGTGTGCTTATTGAACCTAGCACAAAAGCGACACCCAACAACGTCGTGCTCAGGCCCTAAACAAGGAATACACAAAGTATGATAATCTCTATGCGGTATCTGTTTCCCACATGAAATACAGTTATCCGCTGTTTCTGACATCCGGTAAACCACTGAGGCAAGAAGAAACTAAAATATTCCCAACGGGTACTTAGCCAACTTTGACTCGGTCTGAAACTCCGAATTCGAAAAATTTCAGAACGCCGAACGGCACTTGCAACGCTGCTTCTGCATCCGACCATGCGGCAAAAAAGACTGAGGATATGACGTCGGTCATGCGCATTTGTACCCTGACGTCCTGATGTCAGTCTAATGCGCCTTGACCGACGTCAGCCTTATACTTTGTTATTCGGGCCGACCGAGGACAGCGGACTACCCAAGTGTAAGGACTGCAGCAATGTGAGATGAAGAACATCTTCACAAAAGCTAACTATACCCTCCAAAGAGATGGTATAATTGACTTCCAAGCCTCCAGTTTCCACAGATGGCATTGACGGCTATACTAAGGTATAAATTATACAATAAGCAAATGAAGCTGTTGTCTAAAAATATAAAAGTGAGATCCCAGAATTGAAAGAGCACCCTCGTCTCGTCAGCTTAAACAAGCAAATAAGACAATTCATAAAATATTCAAAGAACAACTATAAGAAAATGTTAGCAACCACAGCCAAGGATAACCATAAGGCTTTCTTCAGCTATGCCCACAACTTAAAAGTTAGGACTCAGATGTGTACTGAACTAATTGTGGATGGCATCACACACACACTGACCCTGCAGAAATTGCAAACCTGCTAGCAGACAGGTTTGGCAAAAATTTCACCCCCCTTCCACCTAAGCATACCACAAGCCATGTCTTCATCATCTCCTCCTCCCTGCATCTCCAAACAGCAAGTCATCAATGCTCTCTCCAAGGCTAAAAACACAGTCTCCATGGGACCAAATGGCATTCTGGGCTGCATTCTTAATGTTCTAAGACAAGAGTTAGCTACTCCATTAGGCATTCTATTCATCCACAGCCAGAGTTACTGGTTTTGCTCCCACTGAATGAAAAACAGTGACGGTTATCCCCCCTCCACAAGGGTGGCTCTGCAACAGACCTGGGTAACTATAGACCCATAAGTTTAACCAGCTTCATCTGTAAGACAATGGAATGAATCACCACTGACCTTATAATTAAGGATACAGGTGACATCCAAACCCTGGATCCGTCCCAGTTCGGTTCTGTCAAGGGGAGGTCATGTCTGCTAAACCTGGTGGACTTCTTTGAGAATGCGACGAGAGCAAAGCTGTGCACACAGCCTATCTTGACTTTGCCAAGGCCTTTGACACTATCCCACATTTGGGAATCATTGACAAACTAACTCAGTCAAACATCAACCCCTATGCTGTTGGTTGGGTTGCAAACTGGCTCATAGATCGACAACACTCAGTCAAAGTGGGAGACTTTTCCTCCACCAGCAGATCTGTCACGGGGGGGGGGGGGGTCCCACAAGGGCCAGTGCTGGGCACCCTCTTGTTTGGCATACTGTTCTCAGAAGTCCAAGCCAAAACGGAGGGGCTGTGGCTAACCAAGTTGGTGGAGGACTGCAAATTAGGTGCTATCATCGAATCCCCTAGTGATGTCAACCTAATTCAAAAGGGGCTTACACAGACCAATGATTGGTGCCAAAGCCACGGTCTTAAACTAAATGCTAAGAAATGCATCCTCATTCTCTTCGGTAAAAACAATGTCCCTGCTGATTACAAAATAAACAATAACACCCTATGTACCAATTCAGTAGTGAGAAACCTGGGAACACAAGTTGACTGTGACCTCAGCTTTAACCACTATGTGTCTAACTGTGGTGAAGAAGGCATTCTAAGTCACTCAATTACCAAAGGCATCTACTCAAGACAAAAGAGATTATAACTCCCATGTACTCGACACTCATCAGGCTTATTACTGAATATAATGCTCCATATGGTATGTACTGTACCAGACACCTACAGCAACTTGAGACACCTCAGAGATTTCCAACTAAGAAAAAACTGAGGGTGTCTCGCACATGTCTTATACGGGCAGACTGAAGTTGCTGTCACTGTACTCAGTAGAGTATGGACTACTTAGAGGTGACTAATGTCTCGTTTACAAGGCACTGTCTGACCCAAATCAAATGGAAATCCTGCACATCTGTAAGTCAAATGGGACTAGAGTCACCCATTCCAGGGACCTCAACCTAGCCTGTGACAAACAGGACCGGCTGGAGAGATAGATACATCTTTCAGAGGTTGCCACTCCTCTAAAAATAGGCTTCCAATTCATATCATGTAGAGCACCTCCATGACCCTGTTTACGCGCAACCTGGATGACTGGATGGGAAACCATACATTTCTGCCAGGGATTGCCCCAGCTTCTCTCCTGGACATGGGTAGTCCTTGCTAGAGAAACCTTGTGCATAGACGATATTGTTCATCTAATATTATATTGGGATTTAACCGCTAGGCTTGTAAAGACCCTCAGGTCAATAGCCAAGTAATATCCAATGATCCTATAAGGAAAGGGGAATGACTAGCTTTTGGGCAAAGTAATTCGGAGGAGGGCACCTAACACCTCATTGAAAGGGGTCCCTTCTTTTCAAGATTTTCAACTGAATTCTCCTGCTATCTCTTCTTAGAGGCTTGTTTACTTGCAGGATAGAAACAATGGGAGGCACTGGTCGGAAGGTAAATTGTCACTTAGTTGACATAAGCAGCACACAATCCTCCCTAACAGTCTAAAACTCCAACAAAAAAGTTACACAAGCAGAACAAAAACAAATTATGTCTAAATACAGAGAAAGACACCACTTAGTAAACTATTAGAAATAACCGTTAAAAATAAGTAGGCAGTTCCAAAGTGCACACAAGCAGCTTAAGTATCACATACACACACCATTATCTGCTAAAAATTCAATACTTAAATATAAAACAATATAATTTTATTTTAAAATCCCTGTAAAATAGCTGGTCTGGTTGTGTAGGGGAATGGAGCCCTGACGACTGCTCAGGCAACTGTGTCTGGTTAGCAGCTCAGGCAACTGATGGAGCAGCAGGGAAGGATGGTTGTGCCTGTCCTGGGTAAGAGAGTGCTTGTCCATGATACACCCTAAAAAGAGATATGGTCCAAAGAGGGGAGTAGCCTTTGGAGGTGGTCGACAAATATGAGGTGGTGGGGAAAGGGAGTGGGTACGGCATATAAAAGAAACCATCCCCAGGATGGAAGCACAGATGGCCGAGCAACTTGAACACACCCTTAGGACACATTACTGGCCCTAGCAATATCAGACAAGTCCAGGAGTAGGAGGATGACAGGCAGACCTGGTATGGATGTAGAATGAGGTCGGAGGGAACCAAAATACTATATCTATCTATCTATATGTGTGTGTGTGTGTGTGTGTGTGTGTGTGTGTGTGTGTGTGTGTGTGTGTGTGTGTGTGTGTGTGTGTGTATATATATATATATATATATATATATGTATATGTGTGTGTCTACATATATATATATATATATATATATATATATATATATATATATATATATATATATAAATGGGTGTACTTTCCTCCAACGAAAAGTCACTTTTTTGAAATGGGAAAGTACATCCCCACTTAAGCGAAAGTGCACTTTAACGAAAGTGTAGTTTCGCTTAAGCTCACTAGACTAAACCTACCGTACCACAATGGAGGACATTGAAAAATGGGCTATGTCCTCCACTGTGATGCAATAGTCATGGACCTTACCTTAGAGTTAGGGCAGGGGTCAAGGTAAGGGACTACTAACTATCCCCTTACCCTAACCCATGCCTTAACCCTAAGGTCTGTGACTATCGCGCCACAGTGAAGGACATAGCTCGATTTGGAATGTCTTCCACTGTCGTGCGATAGTCAAGGACCTTAGGGTTAGGGCATGGGTCAAGGTAAGGAGATAGCCCTACTAACTATCCCCTTACACTAACTTGTGCCCTAACCCTAAGGTCCGTGACTATCGCACCACAGTGGAGGACATAGCACGATTTGGAATGTCTTCCACTGTCGTGCAGTAGTCACGAACCTTAGGGTTAGGGCAAGGGTTAAGGTAAGGGGATAGCTAGTAGAGCTATACCCTTACCATGACCCGTGCCCTAACCCTAAGGTCCGTGACTGTTAGCCCGTTCGGTCTACGAAAGTGCACTTTCGCATTATTGTGCGTGTACTTTTGAAGTTTGTAGTGAACTTTCGTTCTTCAAAAGTACACCCATATATACATATATATATATATATATATATATATATATATACACATACATATATATATATATATATCCCCTTCAGAGTCTTGAAGTTTCAAAACTTAGAACTTCAAAAGCACGAGACTAAAAGATGGAAGTTTTGAAACTTCGAACGTTTTGAATGCATATCGCTGTACAGAGTGGAAAGTACAGTTGTGTACCTACCATAAATGTAGATGTTCGAGTGTATTCACTGTTGCAGTCATTACACTTGGGTTATCCTGCTGGCAGTCTACCCGCAGTTGGCCTGAATTCTGAAGTCCTGGTCTGGCATCAGTTGCTGTCACCTCGTCCCTGATGTCAGTGCGCTAGGGGGTATAAAAAATGCAGCCGACGCCATTTTCTTCAGTTTTTCTTGCCCCAGATGTCAGGTGCCCCCAAAAGGGTAGGCTATAAAAATTATGATCATAAAAAAGCATGCACATAACCTTCATTTATAAGCAAATACACCACATAGGTTGTATAGAATAGATAGGTACAGATAAGTCCCAGCAAAGAAAAAAGGGGTTGGTGGGAGGGTAACCTGGACTGCAACAGTGAATACACTCGAACATCTACATTTATGGTAGGTACACAACTGTACTATGTTCATAGTGTTTCACTGTTGCAGTCATTACACCTGGGTTGAATCCCAAAGCTGAGGTTGGGCGGCTGGGCCTAAACAGAGTTTGGAGAGGCTATGAGGCCCTGCAGAACTGCAGTGGCAAAGCCTGCTCTGGATTTAGAGTAAAGAGGTAAATGGTAGTGCTTTGTAAAAGTGTGCACTGAAGTCCATGTTGCAGCCTCCAAAATATCCTTGGTTGGTAATCCTCTGAGGAAGGCTGCTGAAGTGGCTGCTGCTCTGGTAGAATGTGGCCTAATGCTCTTGGGCACTGATTTGCCATGCTGTGAATAGCAGAAACGAATGCAGTGGCCTATCCATTTTGAAATAGTCTGTTTTGAAATGGCTTTTCCTTGGGAACCTGCAGCATATGCCACTAAGAGTTGCTCAGTCTTTCTGAAGGCTTTAGTCTTGTCCAAATAAAAGCGTACCTGTCTGTGTATATCCAAAGTATGCAGAAGTCTCTCCCCGTTATTCTGTGGGTTTGGATAAAAGGTAGGCAAATGTATGGTTTGGTTAAGAGCCACGCTGGACACTACCTTAGGCATAAATGTCGGGTTTATACTTAGAGAAACAATGTCCTGATGGAAAATAATAAAGGGTTCCACAGCCATTAGTGCCTGTAACTCTGAGACTCTTCTTGCTGAAGTTATTGCTAGGAGAAGAGCGGTTTTCCATGACAAGTATTTTATCTCTGCTGTATTGGCAGGCTCAAAAGGAGGCAGTGTGAGTTTTTCCAAGACAAAATTGAGGTCCCATGTAGGTAGTGGAGCTCTCCTTGGAGGTCTTATGTTTTTGGTCCCTCTGAGAAACTGTCTTAGCAGTGGATGAGAAAAAATAGGTGGTTCCGTATTGTAATGAGCTGAAATGGCAGAGGCATGGATCTTAATTGATGAGAAGGACAGGCCTTTGTCCAGCATCTCAGTTAGGTATTGCAAAAACTGAGGAATATTTGGTTTTAGCAAGTCATTTCCCTGCACTTGGTTCCAAGCACAGAATCTCTTCCATTTGTCTGCATAAGATTTTCTGGTGCTGGGCCTCCTGGCCTCCAAAATAACATCCATAACTGCTTGAGAGAGAGGTGTGTTCTGAATGAACACATTATCCACCATGCAGGCAGATTTAGGGTTCTGAGTTGGCTGTGCAGGATCTGATTGCTCTGCTGGGTCAGTAAATGAGGTATTAGAGGCAATGTCCAGGCTGGGCCTTGAGACAAACTCTTTAGGATTGGGTACCAGTGCTGGCGTGGCCAGTCTGGGGCAATCAGTATAAGTTTTGGCTTCTCTTGTCTGACCTTTAGGAGTACCTTGGAGAGGAGAGGCAGGGGAGGGAAGGCATATACTGTAAGGGTTTTCCAGCTGAATGAAAGGGTGTCCACTTTCCATGCTTGTTCGTGATAAGTCCGAGTGCAGAATCTCTGTAGCTGGCAGTTGTGAGAGGAAGCGAATAGATCTATGTCTGGGCATCCCCATTTCCCTGTTATCATGTTGAATATTTGTGGGTCCAGTTTCCACTCGTGAGGATCCATGATGTTTCTGCTTAGTTCGTCTGCCAAAGTATTTGTCTTTCCGGGCAGGAATTGTGCTTGCAAGATGTACTTGATAAGGCAATGCTCTGTTCCACAAAGTCATGGCTTGCCTGCAGAGAGGGTAGGAATGTGTGCCGCCTTACTTGTTTATGCACCACATGACTGTAGTATTGTCCGTCTTTATCAGTAGCTGTCCTGGATGAAGTTGTTCCTTGAAGGCTGTCAGGGCATTTTGTACAGCTAGCATCTCTTTTTGATTGATATGAAGATGCATTTGGTTTGGGGGCCATGTGCGCCCCCCAGGCATAATCTGATGCATCTGTTGTTAGTGTTTGCCTGGCAATGGGTAAGGTGAATGGCTGTCCCTTGTTGAGGTGACAGGCCTGTGCCCACCATTGAAATTCCTGTTGCAGGCAGGGAATGAGAGTAATTACTGTTTCCAGGGTGTGGCAATGTTGAGTCCAAACACTTTTTAGATACCACTGTAATTTCCTCATATGCAGTCTTGCATATGGAATTAGAAGAATGCAGGATGCCATGTAACCCAGAGCCTGCAGATTTTTTCTTGCAGATAACTGGGTCTTTGTTGCCATGTCTTTGAAGTAAGAAATCAGATGGCTTTGTTTGTTTGGCATGAGATAAGCCATCTGGGCAGTTGTATTTAAGCTTGCACCCACGAATATTATCTCTTGAGAGGGTACTAGTTTTAATTTCTTTTCTTTTACTGTGTACCCTAGGCGAATTAGTAATCTTTTTACAAACGCCAGATGCTGTAGCAGAATATCTTTGTCCTTTGCTTGAATAAGGCAGTTGTCCAAGTAGGGGTATATTTGAATTCCTCTTTGTCTGCAAAATGCAATTACTGGTGCCAGGCATTTTGTGAAGATTCTGGGCGCAGTAGATAGGCCAAAGGGCAGTGCAGAGAACTGGTAGTGCAGTGCGCCAGCTATGAATCTGAGATATCTTCTGCAAGATTGTCTGATTGGGACATGCAGGTATGCCTCTGAGGTCCAAAGTTACAAGCCAAGCCTTCTTGTCCAGCATGGGCAGAAGCTGCTGTAGAGTCAACATTTTGAATTTTGGGACGTCCAGAAAAATATTTAGAATAGACAGGTCCAGAATTGGTCTCCAGGCTTTGTCCTTTCTTGGTACTAAGAAAAGTCTCGAGTAAAATCTTTGTCTCTGCTCTTGGTGTGGCACTGGCTGAATAGCCCCCATGTCCATGAGAGGTGAAACTTGTTTTTGTGCCTCTTGCCATTGATTGTGTGGCAGGTCTGGCATGCCTTTTGCCTTTGGAAGGGTGTGAAAGTGGAACCTGTAACCCTGTAAGACTATACTTAAGACCCATTTGTCCTGGGTGATCTTGTGCCAGTTTTGTGAAAAAAGTGCTAGCTTTCCCCCTAAAGGTGCTGCCAAAAATAAGTGCTTGGCATTGGCAGAGGGAAGACATTGGGACTGTTTTCTATAAGGCTGTGATTTGTCTTCTCCGCTTTTGGAGGTAGAAGCACCCCATTATTTGGGCCTGTATGAGCTCTGGGCCTGTTGCCTGCCTCTAGGGCATCTGAATCTGCCTCTTTGTGGTCTGTCTGACACTGGAAAGGACCAATTCTTAGAGGGCCAGTTCCTGCTAAATCTGGGTGGCTGTACCTGTAAGAAATCCTTCACTGTCTGCATAGATTTTGCCTTATCCTCCATTTTCTTTAACACCTCCTCTGCCTTCCAAACAAAGTATCATGCTGTAATGGAGCATCCCATAATTTTGCTTTAACATGATCAGGCAGATTCTGTTCCTTTAACCAAGCATGCCTTCTAATAACAGAACCTGTAACAGCGGCCCTGCACGAGGCCTCCAGCAAGTCATAGCCACATTGCAAAGTATGTTTTCCCACTTGTTCAGTTCCATCCTGCAAATCTCTGTTCTCAGAACATTCAGAATTTGTCAACATTTTTTGTTTTAACAAAGACATTAAGTATTGCTGATATTTGAGCATATGAAACTGACAATTTAAAGCCCTTACAGCCAATGTAGCAGAAGTGTAAACTTTCTTCCCATCTGTCCAAAGCCCTAGAATCTCTGTCTGAGGGGACAGGATTTTTGGCAGAAGCTGCCTTGACCCCTTTGGGACCCTGTGAGATAGTTTCTGGGTCAGCGGCAGGGTTTTTGTAAAGAAATTTATGGGAGTCTGGGACCCTGTAGTATATGTCCGGTTTAACAGGGGCAGGAGGTAAAGGGTCTGGAGACAGGCCGGCCTCTTAAAAAAACATCATCTACTATGTCTAGTACAGGGGGAAATGCAAGAGGTCTGTGCTGAGGAAGTAAAAGAAAGTCTGTAAGTCTTTTCTTAGAGTCGGAATAATCCTGGCTCTCCCAATGGAAATGCTCCCTCGTGGTATGCAGGGTTTCCCCAAAAGAATAGTCCTCAGGAGGAGAAGCTGAAGGAATAGAATCTTCAGCATCAGAATCCTCATAGGGAGGAACAGAATATCCCTGATCAGAAGAGGAATCTGAGGAAATGGAAACCTGATCAGAGGAATCATATTCAGCGTCTTGCCTAAGCCTCTTATCAGGAGGGGGATGGGAACCCCTGATCAAAGTAATTAGGTCTTCGGCCATTATGAGCAAGAATTGTTCATAAATCGTGCAACTAGATTAGTATTGCGTACTTTGTACTGGGATACTGAGGGGAACAGTGTAGTTAGCTGTTCATTACCTCAAGAATTCCTTGCATTATATAGATCAAATCGATTACCACATGTCAGCTTGACAAAGAATAAAAATGTAAAATGGGCAGACTTAGGAGAAAAGGTGATGGGAGAAACAGACTGATTTAGAACTGTCAGAACAAGGGATACAGAAACAAAAACTGAATTGGTTGACACAGACACATCCAGCTGTTCACTTGCAATCTAGCGAGGACAGCTGATTAGCATTTCTATTAGAAGAAGAAGAAAAGGCCTTATGTGAAATTCCAACAACTCTT
The DNA here is from genome assembly GCF_019279795.1 of Protopterus annectens. Lineage (NCBI taxonomy): Eukaryota > Metazoa > Chordata > Ceratodontiformes > Protopteridae > Protopterus > Protopterus annectens. The sequence goes on along the minus strand of NC_056731.1, from coordinate 109,805,373 downwards.
TGGTCAACAGGCAAGTCAGATGTAGGACTTATTCGAACAGCAGGACCAGTTACAATTACCCCAGTCAGCATTTAGACCACAGAAAAGACAATACCCTTTGAGAAAGGATGCAGAAATAGGAATCAAGCCTATAATAGCAGCATTACTCAAAGAAGGAGTACTGGTAGAATCTCCTGATTCACCATGTAATACACCCCTATTTCCTGTTAAGAAAGCAAACGGGGAATGGCGGATGGTTCAAGATTTACAAGCTGTGAATAATGCAGTAATACTTAGAGCACCTACGGTGCCAGACCCACATACTTTGTTAAACGATTTAAAACTGCAACAGAAGTATTTCTCTGTGGTAGATATCAGCAATGCTTTCTTCTCGATACCTATACATCCTGATAGTCAATATTGGTTTGCATTTACATTTCAGGGAAAAGGTATACATATACTCGACTACCACAGGGATATTGTGAGAGCCCAACAATATTTGCACAAGAAATGGCTAGCAACCTGGCAGGGTTTACCCCACTGGGAGGTAGTCAGATTCTACTTTATGTGGATGACATCTTGCTAGCAGCCCCCACCCAGCAACAATGCAGGGAGGATACTGTAGAGTTATTAAATTTTTTAGCAATACAAGGACACAAAGTAAACAAAAGTAAGTTACAACTTTGGAAAAAACAAGTTAGATACCTAGGATATGTAATATCCAATGAGGGTAGAATATTAGACGAAGAAAGAAAAACAGCAATTTTGCAAGCACCCAAACCAGCAACCAAGAAGGAAATGATGTCTTTCTTGGGTACAACTAATTTCTGTCAGAGCTGGATACCAAATTATGCTTTGGAATCTGCTCCACAGACTGACTTGATATATAAAAACACCAATGGCAGCACAAGATATTTTACAATGGACACCTGAAGCAGAAACGGCTTTCTGCAGGTTGAAGCAATTGATAGCTTCTTCATTAGTTTTAGGACTCCCAAATTATCACAAACGGTTCTTTCAGACCGTAGATTGCAAACAAGGATATATGACGTCAGTGCTGACGCAACAACATGGGGACAAGCAACACCCCATAGCCTATTATTCATCGCAGTTAGACCCAGTGGCGCGATCTTTGCCTCACTGTGTACAAACAGTAGGTGCAGCTGCAATGGCAATACAAGCTTCAGCCTCAGTGGTGTTATTCCACCCTCTCGCATTGAGAGTGCCTCATGCAGTCGCAATAATTTTACTGCAAGAAAAGGTAGCATACCTCTCTCCTGCTAGACATCTTTCATGTATGACTATACTGCTGAGCCAACCTCATATGACAATTGAACGATGTACGACATTAAATCCATCGACATTACTTCCAACTCCTGCGGATGGCACACCACACAGCTGCCTGCAGGAAATTGAACAGTTAGCTTTGCCTAGACAAGATCTCACAGATATGTCCTTGGATAATGCCGAGGTGACATATTACGTGGATGGCTCATGCAGAAGGGGCCCTACAGGAAAGAATCTAGTATGGTATGCAGTAGTTACAGACACTGAAATTCTAGAAGCCCAATCCTTACCACATAACTTATCTGCACAAGCAGCAGAATTGATAGCTTTGATGCGGGCATGTACTTTAGCAAAAAACAAGTGTGTAAACATATATACTGATAGTCAGTATGCTTTTGCTACAGTACATGTATATGCGCAACAATGGAAAAATAGAGGAATGATATCATCTAGTGGAAAACCTATTAATCATGCGCAATTTATTTTGGAATTATTAGAATCTATTCAGTTACCTACCAAAGTAGCTATTTGTAAATGTGTAGCTCATACAAAACAACAGGATAAGATTTCGAAAGGTAATGCACGAGCTGATGCAGCTGCAAAGCAAGCAGCCTCAGACTCAGAAACTTTACTTTTGAATGAGGAATTACAACCCTCTGAGATTTTAGATTTAGACATGTTGAAAACAATGCAGACACTTACTACAAAAGCAGAAAAGCAAAAATGGGAAAACAAGGTGCAATTCTTGAAAATGGACTGTACATTTCCAGAGAGAAAACCGATATTGCAGTCTAATTTATTTAGATATGCAGCTTTGTTGAGCCATGGGCAGTGCCATGTCTCAACAGGGGGGATGGTACAGTTAGTAAACCGAATATTCCAAACATATGGATACACAAACTACACACAAAAAATTTTGTGCAGCTTGTCATACTTGTAACAAGCACCATGCACAAGGGGCATTTAAAACCAAGCAAGGAAGTTTTCCTATACCACCATATCCGTTCCATACTATTTGTATGGATTTCATAGAATTGAGTAAGTGTGAAGGGAAGAAATACTGTTTAGTTATTGTAGATATGTTTTCCATATGGGTAGAAGCTTTTCCAACCAAAAATCCGGATGCAGCAACAGTGGCGAAAGCCCTGATAAAAGAAGTAATCCCTAGATTTGGCATTCCGGAAAGGATTTATAGTGACAACAGCACATATTTTGTGAACCAGACAATCCAACAACTTGGGAGATTTTTTGGTATCTCCTTAAAGAACCATTGTGCCTACCACCCACAGTCAGCAGGACTGGTGGAAAGGTACAATGGTACCCTTAAGAATAAACTTAGGAAGTTAGTTGAGGAAACCCAAAATAATTGGATACACTGTCTGCCTTTAGCACTGCTGAGTATGAGAACAGTTCCAAATGTGAAGGGTTTGACTCCCTTTGAAATGATTTTTGGGAGAGCATATTATGTGCCTCAGTGGAAAGCTCTCATGGCCACAGAACAAGAGGCTGACATTTCATTAGCTAGTTATATGTGGAAACTGTTAACAAATAAATCTGTTTTGCAGTTTAACTCTTTCAGATAAGGAACAGACCAGACCGGTAGAAGCAGTTTTGGCCCCCGGGACGTGGGTTTGGCTGAAAGTGACGAAAAGGAAGAATTGGGCGAGTCCAAAGTGGAAAGGACCGTACCAGGTACTTTTGGCAACGTCTACTGCAATCAGAGTGGCCGAGAGGACGTCCTGGGTTCATTTGACACACTGCAAACCGGTAAAGAACTTTCAACTTGATAAAAACTTTGTGACTGATACACAACAGGACCAAGATGGCCAAAAACAAAGCAAATAGAAATTTAGATCAACCTCAGAGATGTTGCATAATCATTTTGTTGAGTATACATTTATTGACTAATTGTGACAATTTTCCTCTTGTTGAGGTTTATCCTGCACACAACCACACAAGTGAAAGTGGGAAGGCGTGACGAAATGTCTATAGACTGGCATCCAAATTTGAACACATACCTAGCCATGAAGGGTGTATATGCAGAGACTATGAACATTTCAAATTGCTGGGTTTGTACAGCTATACCAACAGCATATGGAGGACTGATGATGTCCGCTGTCCCTTTGGGGATAAATGAGACTTGGGAGAATTTACTCTTTGATACAGGAACTGTGAGATCACAGGACAAAATAGCTTTATTTTTACTTGTCACACAAAAAGGAATTGTATGTTTTTACAAAAATGATACTCTCCAGGTGGGCTGGAGCAATTGTAATATAACCATATCTTACCGATGTTATATTAAGAATAGTAATGGCAATATTCTTTGCAATACTAATTATGACTCATATTTGAACTCACTGAAAACAACCACGAATGACATTCGCAAGAATCCTGTTTTGTTTAAACAATTGTCAGTTATAGATCAGAAAATGTTTCATGCAGGGTTAATGCATATTAGTACTAAAGTAGAAAACTGTTATTTTATTTGTGGGAAAAAGGCATATAAATGGTTACCTGAGAATTGGTCCGGCAGTTGTTTTTTGGGTTATCTGGTTCCGGCAATAAGACATACTGCAGAATTGCCTTTGGGTAAGATACGAAACGCGAGAGAAGCAGCCCGAAAACCTGAAGGTCCAGTTGAAAAACCTGTAAATCCAGTTGGAAGGATCGAAGCTGGCTGGAAAGACCATAATACCGTGAAAGACAAAAGTAAATTGACCCATATGGACTTGAGTGACAGTGTTATATCTTGGGCAGGAATATTCCCAGCATATGGAGTAGTCATCAAATCGATCTGGGAGCTGAGGAAGTTGTCGAAACTTCTCGAAGTAATGAATAACGCAACTTTTTCTGCCCTAGAACTGGTGACTGATGAACTGAATGCAATGAGAACTGTTGTGCTACAAAATCGCGAGAGAAGCAGCCCGAAAACCTGAAGGTCCAGTTGAAAAACCTGTAAATCCAGTTGGAAGGATCGAAGCTGGCTGGAAAGACCATAATACCGTGAAAGACAAAAGTAAATTGACCCATATGGACTTGAGTGACAGTGTTATATCTTGGGCAGGAATATTCCCAGCATATGGAGTAGTCATCAAATCGATCTGGGAGCTGAGGAAGTTGTCGAAACTTCTCGAAGTAATGAATAACGCAACTTTTTCTGCCCTAGAACTGGTGACTGATGAACTGAATGCAATGAGAACTGTTGTGCTACAAAATCGAATGGATCTTGACTTCACCCTAGTGGCGAGAGGTGGTACTCTATCAAAGAAGAATGCTGTGCGTACATACCAGACAATAGGCATGAAATTAACAACCACCTAGAGGTAATTCAGCAAGTATCAGCCATGACTGAACCAGGCCCAAACCCACTGACGGACTTTTTCCAGAATCTATTTGGGGGGTGGGGTTCCATCCTAATGAATATTCTGATTGCCATTTGTGTGGGTATACTCCTAATAGGAGCATGTGTTTGCTGTGGAATTCCCTGCATGAAAAGACTAATCAAAGATTTTATTGATGTATCTGTTACTGAGACCTTGTATCAAGATATTGAGATTGAAAAATTGAACTCAGATGACATTTTTTCTGAAGTATAGATTTAATGACTCACCTAGCTGAAAATCCTTAGTGGAAGAGGTTGGGAGATGAAATGACACTATGCATACTTCAAAATACAATAAAAAGTATTAATAGGAGGGAAAATGTTAGAAAAATGTGTATTTGAATATATGAGAAATGCTAGTTTAAAAACAAAGTAGTATATAATGCATTTTATTCTATTAATCATATAACAGAAAGGATTAATTTGTGTGTAAATGTAAGTGGTTTTGAAACTGCAGTGTGGCTTGAAGCAAACTGACCTCCGACCCTGAAAGATGCTAGCTTAGCAAGTTTTAATGTTTATGCTTTTCACAAGTGATTATCTGCTGGGTCAGAAAATTAAATATGTGAAATAATGAAATCTTCTGCTCTTTCCTGCTGGGATGATTTGGCCTTGTATATGTGATACTAAGACAGCATGCAGCTGGTGTTACAGTGAACAAAGATGTGTATTAGAAGATTGAATCCACCATTGTATTTGAACTGATGTGAAACCTTGAAGAAGTAACTTTACAGAAATACATTATGTCTGACCAGGTGGATAGCAAGGCCGTATTGTTACCAGAGGAAAACTTTTTTAAAATATACAGCATCAGCAGTTTTTATGAATAGAGGATTGTAAGCTAAAGTGATGTAGATGCCCTGTGACATACCACGTCAGTAAGATGGGCACAGCTTGAATGCAAAGACTATATAGAATTGTGTGCTTCCTGTTTCTTGTTAGACAAAATTCTGTACTTGTACGTTTTTTGCCTCCTGGTGTACACTAGTAAACTTTTGAACCTGAACCTCCTGTGTATTGAATTCTTAATTTTATTTAACAGTGAGGATAACAAAAGGTAATAGCCTTGGACACTCACTTAGAAATGGTCTGTTTTGACACAGGTTGTCCTTTCTTACCTTCCCCAAAATTAAAAATTGATTACAAAATCTGAAAGATTTATTACCAGAGCTGACTATGGGCATCCAAGGTATGGAGTATCCTTTCTCCCTCTTTGATTTAAAGTAAACTTGCATACCACTTTAGGCATAAAGAATAGTTAGTTCTCAAAGAAAGCATGCCTCTAAGTGAAATGAGATAGGCTTGATTCAACATAAGAGCTTGCAACTCAGATACCTTTCTTGCAGAGGTCAGGGCAATCAGTACAAGTGTTTTCCATGTTAAGAACATCAAAGTAATTGAGGTTAGCTGGTTCCAGTGGAGCAAGTGCTAGCTTCTCTAAAGCAAAATTAAGATCCCAATAAGTATTCACTGGTAAGATCCCAATAAGTATTCACTGGTTTTCTGGGAAGTGTCTTATGCAGAACCACTTTCAAAAATATTTTGACATGAAAATGCAGTGAAAGAAGAGGATCCATGGGCAGGCATACGGAAGTGGCTGATAAAAAAAACCCTGATGGAAGAGTAAAAAAGGCCACTGGATAGTAACTCATGCAAATATTATGAAATCAAATAACTAGGTCTGAATGGGTGCTGGTTATGCTACTGGCACAAAGCAGAAAACCTTTTCCACTTACTAATATATGATTTTCTAGTAGAAGACTTTCTTGTCTCCATTATTACCTGCTGTATGTAATCAGTGAACAGGTGCCAAAAGAGAATTAAGACCCCAAAAAACTTATCCTTAGCTGAAGAATGGTTCACCAACATAAAACTTATTCTTAATCCCAAAAAAACAAACTCATTCTCTTTAGCCCTGGTAGAGCTCCTCCACCAAACATAACATCTAGAGACAACATACAAATTACTCCAACTACACAAATAAACAATCTAAGATTTGACATTCACATAGCCCAAACAATTAAGAAACTTAAAAACTCATTCTCCTCTAAAGGAATAGACAATTCATCACTAGACCTACCAAGGCCACCTTAGCAAGAACTCACCTCTTATCCATTCTCCTTTATGCCTCCCCTATCTTAACTAATCTTCGCCACAGTGAACTAAACAAACTGGAATCCTGCTACAACAAGATTGCCAAATTTGCTACTGATTCCTCTCATAGATCCCATCACTGTCTTGCCCTTAAACAACTAAATTGGCTCGAATTACCTCAACTACTCCTACTCAACCAACTCTCAATAGCTCATAAGCTCTACTACCTCCCTGACAAAACCCCAGCACTTCAAAACCTAATTCACCCCTACACCACCGCCAAAACCTTACGATCTAGTTATCAGAACCACATAAATGACAAACACAAAAATGATGCGGGTAAATCTCTCTTTGCCTGCACCATTGCCAGAGCCTGGAATTCACTCCCAAGCCACTTAACTTCTACCACCTCTATTTCCCAATTTAAAAAACTTCTCAAAACCCACTACCTAAATAATTGGCATTGCACATGTTACTCCCAGGGATCAAATGGCTGCTCCCCATGTCCTGTTGCAAGAAATCTGCTTAGTATCAAATGGTTGCTACCAAACTCAAAAAAAAAAAAAGAAACAAAAAAAAAAAAAAAAAACAACGGTTTATATCCTTTACACTTGTATGAATAATGGCTTACTGCCAAAAAATCTGCTAACTACGTTCAAATATATTCACTGTTCTCTTTATAGATTCATAGCTTAATACTAGGCTAACTGTCTTCATAGACCATTTTAAGCCTAGCCAATTACCCCCCTGTGAGAATCAAACCCTGCACCTTGTGTTTCTAAGGTAAGCACCTTAATCATTACACCACCCTCCCCCATTATGTGATACTGTTTTTGTACCTACGTTTGTGCTTGCAGCCATCTGCACTCAGTTGTATTCATTATATGTATCCTGTATGTATATTATTATTATTATGTTTCCTTAGATGCTGCGGTTTTGTCTCTATGGAACTGTATTGTTTGCTTGGAGCTTTTCTTCCCGGGCCTCCACTGAAAATGGACCTGTATCCACTCGGACTTTCCCGGTTAACAAATGTAAAATAAAAAAAAAAAGACCATATAATCCAGGCAGTCAGCTGAAGTTGGTTGGGGTGTATAAAACATCCCTCTTCTTGTGCGAGTAGATCCAGTTTGTGAGGAAGCTTCTGGTAATTGCCCCTGGTCATACCTCTCAACTGTCCAGAGTTTTGCATTTTTTTTTTTGGACTGTTCATCATAAAATGTGTTTTTCTGACAAATCACTGGAGAATTAAGTCATTAAATAACAGACATTTGAATTTCAGACCTTATATCCTCCTCACAATGCCTGCTAACACAAAGCATGTCATTCTAACAACTTTATAACAGCAATACTTAAATTTTTTTCTATTTTTGGACCTTCATCCTCATTAATTTTGGATTGGTCCAGATTTCTTGCTCTAAGAGGTTGAGAAATATGCCCCTGGTCAATTCCAAAATAAGGAAGTCACGGTTGCTTAGGCCAGAAGGAAGTCACCACAATGACCATGGGGGATACCTTCTGAATCTTCAGAAATACCATGGATATCAGTGGAAAGGGTGGAAAAGCATATAGGAACATTCCTGTCAAAGGAAAAGAAAAGCATCTGTCTTCCAGGCCTTGTTGCATGGGGTCAAGGAGGAGAACCTGCCAGCTAATTGTTCAGAGAAGAGACAAACAGATCTAATTGAGAAACTCCCAACAGATTGACCAAATCTTGAAAAAAACCCTGATCAAGTTTTCATTCATGAGGGTCTGCCCTTGTCCTGCTCAGCTTGTCTGCCACACAACTTTGCTCTGACAGAATGTAGGATGACTGTACAGTGAGAGACTGCTGTGAAACTATATCAAAAGCTATCATGGCTAGCCTGCAAAGGGGGTATGACCTGGTTCACCCTTGTTTGCTGATGTACTGCATAACTGTAGTATTTTCTGTACCAACTTGAACTGGTCCCACTGACCAAAGACAGTTCAGATATTTGAGTGCCTTGATGAGGGTAAGCATCTCTTTCATATTTACGTGCTTGCATCTGTCCTTGGTGTCCCACACACCTTGCACTTTTATCCCTTCTGAAACTGCACCCCAAGCAAAGGCCAATGAGTCTGTGGTGAATGACTGACTGCCTTGGAACAGAGAGGGAGAAAGGGAGATCTAGATTTAAGGATATTTGCTGTCTCCGCCAAGTAATTTCTCTTCTGATAAACCTCAGCACTGGGATTTCAAAATACAAAGGATGTTGGTGCTGGGACCAAAAAACTTCAAATACCATTGTATCTTTCTCAGGGACCCAAAAAAGAAAGTTATGCACTTACCATAACAACAGATCCATGTTGTTTCATTTTTGTCCATTTCAATGTTTAGGTTGTCAGATCCAATCGGATCTGATCTCGGTGCCTTCTTCCAACGCTTTGGATTCAATTCTCTGACTCCTCCCTTACTCACAATTCTCATCTTCTGACTAAAATACCTCCAATAGAGTTTGCTGACCACAGAGAAAATTACCTTGATAAGGATAAAAAACTGCTACTTAATAAAATAATTTATTAAATATGCCAAGCTCCGTAATGTGACCTAAAGCAGATGGGGTTTTTATTGAGGCCAGTCCAAACACCAGAAGTTTACATATGGCAACTAGGAAGGAGGGAGAGATGATGAACCAGATGAAAATGAGAACACGTACCTAACATTATGTTAAATATCTAACGTTTGTAGCTAATATTGTCTACTTTCATTCAGTTCAACATTTGGGACAAATTCCCAAGCTGCCTAATTTGATCTGGGTGGTATCAGTGAAGGACATTCCTGAGAATGGTAGAGCCAAAGGATGCGTAAGCTCTAGACTGCACATCCAATTTTCTAATGAGATATAAAAGTATGAACCATTAAACAAGTTGCATTGCACAAATGACATCAATAGGATCTCTCTTCATGAATACTGTAGAGGTAGCAATTGCTTTAGTGGAATGACCTTTTGGTTCTGAGTGTTGAGACAAACCTCGAGTTTTATAAACAAAATAAATGTAATCTGACAGCTATTTAGAAAGCGTAACTTTTGACACATGAATTCCCAATTTTGCTTTGGAAAAGGAGACAAATAGTTGATCTGATTTTGTAATATCTTTGGTACGGTATAAGCAGAACTTAATTTGTCTGTGAACATCTAACACATGAAGCATATATTCTCTTTTGTTAGACTAACTGGGAAAAAAGACCAGCAAATCAATGGACTGATTCAAATTTGCTTTAGATGACACTTTTAGGAGAAAGGCAGAATTTCTAAATGACATCCTGTCTTTGTAGGAAATGAGAAAAGGCAGCTTATAATTTAGAAATTAGTTTGGCGGATGTAATGGCAATCAGGAAAACAGTTTTCCAAGAAAGATACTTCAGGTTGGTTCCCTATTAGAAGACCAAAGACGCATTCTTTCGAATGCATCTTGGTCGAACTCAAAAGCCTGAAACGGCAAAATATCGAAGCGGCTTTTAAGCGAATTCTTACCCTGGGAAAGAATTTGCTTTGCCATTTTTGGCACTGTAGTGCGGTCTCGGAGTTGGTATATTTAAGTAGGGGAGTGCTCACCACATCGGGGGTCTGGGGGGGAGCCCCCACTTAATGTAATGTTTAAAGTGTTTTATTTTTTGTTGGAACAGCGATTTTTCCCTAGGAAAAAAATTGCTGTTCTGACAGTTCGAAATTGTAAGCTTTCGCTTACATAGGGTCGATTAATCACCGTTCGGTGATCTAATATAGACTCTTCAGGTCAGATGATGCTGTAGGCTCAACCGGTTTCGGAATCAATGACTGAAGTAAAGATGCGACACCCCATGGAGGAACTGGGTCCTGAATGGAAGGTCTTGATAAAAAGGTTCCTTTGAGGAAAGCTTTAGACATCCTAAGAGGAGCAATGGAAGAGCTATTATGGCCTGTGTGAAAATCTGAAATGGCAGCCATTTGAATTTTGATAGTATGAAAATTAGAACCTTGGTGAAAAAATTCTGAAAGAAACTCCAGTGTAGATGGGAGAGGGGTAGGAAAAGGGTCCAGTCTTTTTGATAATGCCCAAATAGAAAATCTCTATTTGTACAAGTCTTTTTGGTTGATTGCTTTTGAGAAGAAGAAATTACCTGAATTACTGAAGAAAACAGCCTGACATCTCTGGCTATTGTTAAAACTGGAGAAACCATTCAATTAACTTTAAGGCTTGTAGATTTGGTAGAGGCATCCTGGATAGGTGACTACAAAGATCCAGAATGGGATCCAGCACCCAGAGTGGGTGTAGCAAAGGATGCCAAAGGAAGGGCAACCAAACCTGCCGGGGCCAGAATGCGGCAATAAGGATCATCTTGATCTTTTACCTTATGGCTTTCTGTATGAATTTTGTCAAGCGAAGTAGTGGTGGGAAAGAACAGAGGAGCCACAGAGACCAAGTGCGGAATAGAGCATCTCTTGTTGACTGTCCCAGTGGAGGGATGAGGGCAAAGTAATTGCTGCACTTGTTGTTCAAGTAGGACTCAAAGAGGCAACAGCAAGGTTGGCCCCAATGTCAGAAAACCTGTTGCCAACATCTGTTTGAAAGACCACTTGTGAGATAATAGGACACACCTGCTTAACTTGCCTTCTAGTACATTTGAAATCCTGGGAATGTGCATTGATACCAGAAAGTGATGGGAAGACATCACCCATTACCAAACTCGCATGGCCTCTTGGCAAAGTAAATACGATCGTGTTCTCACTTATTTGCTAATGCACCATGCCACTAACATATTTTCCATTTGAATGGAAATCACACCCTTGGGTAGGTACTCCTTGAAAGCCTGCAACACTTGGAAGACTGCTCTCATCTCCAAGATACTGATGTGAAGTTTGGCATCCAAAGGTGACCACATTCCTTGAACCCTCTTCCATTCAAAATGCCCCCTACCCTAGAAGGAAAGCATCCATGGCTACTGTGGCCTGGGGTGGGCATTAGACAGAAGGGTCTCCCTTCTGTAACTGACGGAGAGGTTATCCACCACATTATGTGGTTTCTGCATACCTAAGTGAGACAGATTCTGGTATGGAGGGGATGAAAACTCTGTGACCAATGGACCAAAAAGAGTCCACTGGTCCAAGTGATAGTACAGGCCATCAGACCTAACAGATGAAGAAACGATCTTGATTGTTGGCAGGGATGCTAAATTATCTGAAAAGCCACCAGCGTTAATGTTAGTACTCTTGCTCTGGGAAGTTTGGCAATTTGTTGAATTGTATTGATCTGACATCTTATGAATTCTATTTGTTGAGTAGGGGTCAGTTTGCTGTTAGGTTGACTGACAGTTATCCCTAACTGATCTGCAAGATGGAGAAGGACAGCTTGGTGCTTTAGCAATAGATCCCTGGAGGTAGCAGTTAGCACCCAATCATCTAGATTTGTAAAGACTTGGATCCTCTGCAGTTAAGTGAGCTGCCACCACTGCCAATAATCTTGGCGAACACCCAGGGGCTGTGGTGCGACTGGATGGCAGTGCTATGAATTGATGATTGACCCCAACCTCCCCTAACTGGAAATGAAGAAATCTCCTGGAATACCTTTGACTCTTTCATAGTAGTAGGCATCTTGGAGACCTCTAGAGCCCATCCAACTGTCCTTCCTCAAGAGAGGTAGTATGGACTGTATTGTGAACATTCAGAATTTCATGTGTTTGATTAATTGATTGAGGTGGCTGACATCCAGTATTGGCCCGAGTTCCCCTATCTTCTTTGGAAATAGATGCCGGATTCTAACTGGTCTGGGCAACCAGTTGGTTGATTCTTTTATTGGCGACTTTGAAACTTCTGTTGTTGTAGATTCTAAATGATCAGGTGGCATATCGGGAACATACCTCTCAACCATACAAACTCGGTATTTACAGTTTTGGAGATTGAAATTTTTGGGTGCCACAAATTCCCAAGTGGCCTCCAAGTCCCGATATTGTTTTCTTTTTTTGTTTGTACATGTTGACATCATCGCAATCGCATATTGCCAGCATGTCCTGCGGCATCATCAAGGTGCTTGTTTATACTGAGGTTAGAAAATACACCAAATCGGTGCCTTTGTGACAGACGTGGGGATTGGGTAAAGTGCGAAGACTGAATGTTTTGGGACTTCTTAAAGCACACCATGATTTCTTTGCCACTCAGACATACCTAGTTTCCTAAAATAAAGTACTTTGCCAGTTTATTTGCGACTTCAGCATCAGGACTGTAACTGTAACTTAACTGTACAACAAAATGCACTGAAACAGCAGCAATTCCATTATCTGTAATGGAGTAAAGGATCTCTGTATGTCCAGAATAAAACACCAGTTAAAGGGTTAAAGTTATTACGTGGCTACTGCAGCATTATGTTTATATGTATTTCTTGTTTAACTCACTTTATTTCCAAATCGGAAGTTGGAGCTGTACAGGAAGGTTGGTGGTAGTAACGTTCACACTTCACCGGCTGAAATGTTATGTTTAGACAAGCAATTAAGTTTTTTAGTCATTCATGAAGTCTTTAATATAAATTTAGTAGTAAGGTGTGGAAATGGTTGTGCTCGGAACTAAACATAACCGGAGGGCGGGCCCGGTTTGTCTTTTTTTTTTTTTTTTTTTAATTCAAAGGTTGTATAACTAGACTGAGCCATTATACAGGTTAAGAGAACATTTTACTTGTGTTGTCAACTTACACACACAAAAACGCATATGCCAGATTTCCTCTAGTTTCTGTGTTTTGACGCAATTTGAAATGTGTTAACAGCAGTCCAATTGGCAATTTGAAATGTGTTAACAGTGGTCCGATCGTCATTAAAACTGCAGGTATTCGTGAAATTGAACAGTGAGTTGTGGTTTAGTACTGGCAAGTGAGCATAACATTTAACCATTGTGAATTTTGAGTAGAAGACATGATACATTGTTCTTTCACTTTATGTTGTGCAGAAGTTTGACATTTAGCAAATAAAACATGAGTTACTCAACTTTTGTTTTGAATTTTGGAGTTAATCTTTTGATAGGGTGGTGTGTGTGTGTTTACAGACTGAAATATCTGCATCAGCACCCAATTTCAGTTTTTTACATGGGATCTGATATTGTGCCAGCTGTCACCACTTTTAATTCATAGTCACTTTTCCACCCACCTCAGGTCTTCTTCTCACACATTCATCATTTCCTTGGCTGGGTGGGCAACTGGGAATCCTTGTTTCCTCTTGCTGCTTCTCATCTTTCACACATCTGCTTTGCCAACCCTGTTATGTTTTCTTGCACATGTGCCTAAACCACTGTAATCTGTTCAGTTTGACCTTCTTTGTAATTGGGGTGGTGGTGGGGGGTGGGGGGGGTTGGCATAATGGTTAAGGTATTTACATTACAAACATAAGCTGCAGGGTTTCATTCTCACATGGGTTAATTGGCTAGGTTTAAAATAGCCCCCAATGGCAGTTAGCCGAGTACTAATCTATAAACCTACAGACCAGTGTACTGTTGTGGCAAATGTTCTGAAGGTAGTTTTTAACTGATAACTGTATATGTCCTTAACTATTCATATGAAGAAAAAGAAAGAAATACAACAGCTTTTAATAACATTATGCTTTTACAGTGAAGCTGTGTCTTTTCCCATCTAGTCATACCAGGTAGCGGATACTTTCCAGTCCAGTGCTTTGAATGTCAGTAGACGGAATAAGTATATGCCCATTGTGCAAGGTGAGGCACTGTTTGCAATAATGAAGCTGCCCTTGTGCCATGCTGGTCTGAAGGAGTGCAGCTGAATTTTTATCTTGGTTGTGTGTTCTGCTCTTAAATTGCAGACTTGATATTTTTGTTTTTGGAAACCTAATGTAGTACGGTTGTAGATAATCAAGACTGCTTAACATTTTGTAGCACGAGAAGTAATGGAAATTGCAAAATTACCTACATAAATGTCCGTGCTTGTGCTGTTTGAAGAGAAGTGGTAGGTTTGCATTGATTATTCCTTTACTTTTATCTGTATCAGAAAATTTCAATGTGTGTGACCTGTACTTGTGCAGTCCAAAACAGATAACAGATGCTCGTGGAACCCTCTTGCACGGCAACAAAAAACAATTATACAAAACAAAGCCAGCAAGATGAGAAGGTGGAATAACTATTTAATTCAACCCAAAGTACAAATCCAATGGGTTATGAAAAAATAAAGTACATCCAAACCGGTTTCGGCTCAACAGAGCCTTCTTCAGTGGATACAAGTAAAAATGAGAACAATGCATTTAGAGAACATCTCATTATATATGTGTATATGCACACCTGATACTTAACAATGTAACCAATCACAATAATACACAATAATCAATTAAACATAACATTAAAATTGGTCATTAAGACCTGGTGGAAACAAGGCTCCCAGTTTGACTATCCATTTTCTTTCTAAGAAATTAAGTAGCTCATGCCAACCATCTTTATCTTTACAAATCCCATTAATGTGATCAATGACCACAAATTTAAAGTTAGCAGTAATATGCTTTAAAGTGTGTTTAAATAACGCATTGTTGGGACGTTTATTTTTAATAGCACTAAGATGTTCACATATTCTCAAGCGAAAAGCTCGAGAAGTTTGTCCCACATAAAATGCTGAACACGTGCAGGTCACCAAATAAATGACCCACTTAGTACTGCAGTTGGCCCACAACTTAATTTCAAAAACCTCAGAAGTGTTTTTGCTTGTGAATTCCAGAGTATTAGAAACCCACATGCAATATGCACAATGGCCACAAGCAAAGCATCCCACTATGGGACCTCCTGTCAGGGAAATTTGACGGCAAACTGCAGGACTGAGAACAGACTTTTTGTAATGGCTAAGTCTAGAACCTATAGTGCATCCCTTTCTAAAGGAGAAAAAACATCTATCACTAAGAAAGGGATGCAATCTGTCTTCAGCCAACAGGACATTCCAATGTCTCTGAATAATATTCATGAAACCTTGAGTATTGCGTCCATAGGTTGTAACAAGGCGTAAAGGCTGTATATCCACATTATCATTATGGTGTTTGTATCGTAATAGGTCTGGCCTATTGAAATTGGCAGCCCATTGTTTCGCCTGGTTAATGATCCCTGGACGATAGCCCCTCTCTAAAAATCTACAGGCCAAATCATCACGTGTTTTAATATAGGATGCTTGGTTAGAACAGATCCTCTTTGCTCTTAAAAATTGTGATTTGGGTATATTTTGGATGATATGTTGTGGGTGGAGGCTGGATGCATGTAATAGGGAGTTGTATTCAGGAAATTTTCTAAAAATAGTAGTTGACAATGTATTATCAGGGTTCCTGGTAATTTCCACATCTAGAAAACATATTTTGAATCTGTGGAAAGACATTTTAAATTCTATACCCCATACATTGTTATTAAGGTAGTTGAGAAATTCCCTGATACTCCTCATCAGCCCTCCACACCAACCAACAATCATCCAAATAACGGCGCCAGATGTCCATTTCACACATGTAGATATTATGATTCGGATCATATATGATGATCTCCTCAATATATACCATAAAGAGATCAGCATAAATGGGTGCAAAAGATGCACCCATTGCTGTCCCTTTCTTTTGCCAAAAACACTGATTCTGAAAGTAAAAAACATTACTAGTGAGCACATATTCTGTAAGACATATCAGAAAGGTGTTAAATCCTGGTTTATAAAGCCTGGATCTGTTTAGCCAATAATCCAAAGCCTGCAGACCTGCCCAATGTGGTATGTTGGTGTATAAAGAAGTAATATCTAAAGTACACAATAACCAACTGGATTCAAGTTGTGTATCATTGATTATGTCCAAAAATTGAGTAGTGTCTTGAATTCTAGATCTGATATGTGAAAGCAGAGGTTTAAGATGGTAAGTCAAATACTCTGAAAGAGGTTCAGTGATAGACCCATGTCCAGAAACAATGGGTCTACCCGGTGGGTTAGTGGCATGTTTGTGTATCTTAGGCAAGAGGTAGAGATATTGTTTTTTAGGGGATGTAACCATAAGTTGTTCCTTAGTGTGTGTTGTAATAATCCCCTCATCCACTGCTTGTGTCAAAAAATGTCCAATTTTATGATGAAATTGTGGAGATGGATCCAGGGGCATATGCATGTAATAATCTTCATCTCCCAATTGTCTCATAGCCTCCTGATTGTAAGCTGCCTCATCTAAAACCACCACAGCTCCCCCTTTATCAGCTCGAATCACAACCAGATTTTTGTTGTTAACAAGTTCTTCCAAACTTGATACCTCATCCTTAGACAAATTATTATACAATGTGGAAAAATCCTTAAGATGACAGTGCAAATCATTTAGCACATTTTTCATGAAAACACCCACCAAATGGACCATGGGTGGATTAAAACTGGATTTTTTAAACTTGAATGTGCCAGCAGAATCATCAGTATTATTGGCAAAAAACACCTTAAGATTTAGCATCCGACAGAAATTAGCCACATCCTGGGCAAGGGCATATTCATAAACAAAAAATCCGGGAACAAAATTGAGTCCTTTATTTAATAATTGGATATGTGTGCTAGTAAGCTCGCCCGAAGAAATATTATGTACATTACATGGACTATTCAATGTTCTGTCATCATCTTGAAAAGATTTTCGAGACCCTGTTTGGGTCTGTCTTTTTTTATGTTTACGCCCCCCCCCCGTCTAAATCTATGTCCAAAGGGGGCGGACAATTCGTCTTTTTGGCATTAGGTAGCCTGTCACTTAAGTTGATTTCAGAATCACCTTCAGTATTAGAGGAGGTATCATCCCCAGAAGTACCACTAGAAGAGCTAACACTCTTCTTTAAGATGGATTTTGGTCTCTTTCTTTTAGGAGTAGAGAATCTCTTATTATTGAAACTATCCAAGGGTAATCTAAATGACACATTTTTAGAGGTGTCAAATGGTTTTCCCTTTTCGTAGTCACCTACATCCCTAAAGAATTTCTTGAGTTTCCTCTCTTTTAGGTTAGATTCTAATTTGGATAGGTCCGTGGTTAGTTTTTTAACTTGTGATGAAAAAGAATCACAATTTTCAAAATTGCTAGCCTCAATACAAATTGTTTCGAGTTCCTGTATCCCCGTATTGACCTTCCATTCATAAAAGTCAGCCAGGGCATCAACAAATTTAGATGAAGCTAATTGTTGGACCTGACCCCAATCGTCCAACAATTTCTGATCAATATTGGCTACCAGGGGTTGTACTCTCACCCTTAGTCCACGTGGAGTTATCTTTTTTTGTTGATATGCCCTAAACAAATGTAGATGCCAAACATTGGTGCGAACCATCCTCATATTTTTGTTTAGTGAGTTGAAAAACATGTCACATTTTACGTTCACATCCGAAACATTCATATTATTAATCTGTCCAGAAGAACCAGCCCCTAGACCAAATATAGATGTACTTGTGCAGCCCATATATAGTAGGGAGGGTACTAAAGCTAAACTGGTTGGGATGGGCATGGAATATGACTGGTGGTGAGGTGCTTGATGAATACATAGGCTTGCTTAAAGAGCTTCAGCTAGATGATTACAATAATGCGTTTTACCCAGATTTTGCATTGTAATTTAATGTTATAAAAGCACCACACCCATTTTTATGATTTGTACATGCATTTAAATTGAAGCTGATGCTTTTATTATATTCATTTTGCCAAATGAATGCAACTTGATTGGAGATTTTTTATATCGTGAATGATTTGTATATTGTATAAGTATCCTTTGTATTAATTTGTGTTTTGTGAGATTGTGTTTTTATGAAGGTCTTAAAATGGTCCATGTGGATCAGTGAACCACAACAGGATCAAATGAGTCCTCAATCTGCCACAGACTTGTGTTATAGCATACATATATGTATACTACCGGTTGCTTAACTTAATGCACCCCTCTACTAGCTCTGAGAGCTGTCTGGCTGGAGTAGTGAGAGGATTAGCATTTGCCATTCAAAGCATGTAAGTCCTTACTTTACATTTCAGATCACCAATAATAGTAGGGCTACTGTTACTGCTTACTGTATATTACATTCAGGTTGGTACAGCCTTAACTCCGCAGTAAGCTATTCTTCACTGTCTTATTCGCACACATGTACACCATAGTTTATAACAATTCAGTATGCCATTTCTCAGCTGACCCACACCATAACTGTAGCATACACTGCATTACCTGGAGAAGAACTTGTACATTTTGTGTTATTTGATGAAGAAGACTGAAGTGCAACCACAGTTAGTTTTATTGTATTTTAATTTTGCACAAGTTCAGATATTAATATAAATGAAACACTATTGTTGTTCTGCTTATTTTGTGTTTCATGATCATATTTTGGTTGTGTGTTCTTCAGTTTGTGTTTAAAAGTTGGTATCCCACAACTCCATCAGAGTGGGTGGGGTTGCATAAGTATGCATGCAAATTTTATGTTAATCAGCATACAGATTTGTACCTATTTTTTATGGGCTTTTGTCCAGATTTTTGATGTTTCCAGGTTGTGAGGTATGATCGGGAATCTTTAGACTTTTCTTTGGTGGATAAAAAAGGGTAATATTATTTTCCTTAAAATCCACTATTAGGAAGTAATGATTTGCCAGGTTGTGGGTATAAGATGAAGCACCCCTCAACTGCCTCCAGAGTGCAGCAGTCGGGTAACCCCTCAGGGGCACTGACGAAGTTTCTCAGTAAAAGGACAATGGAAACCCAGATTCTGTGGTCCACCTGTGCAAGATTCATTTGGGTTGCTTCCCCCATCTGCCTGGGGGGAGGGGGGGTGTCTATCCCCAAAAGTGTCATGGTGAAAACCCAGTGATTTCCTGAACCACATTTTCTTATTTCCCCTTTGATTCCATGAACAAGATCTTTGCAGAGTGGGGAAAAGTATTCCTTTGGCAGACAGAGTCTTACCATTTTGTTCACTCTTGGCAAGCTTCTCTTTAACCTTGATTCAAAAAATGTGGAACTATAAAAAAGGGGCATTAATAAAGGACACTTTGAAGCTGTCCTTGAAATCACATAGCCATAGCCTGGCATGGCGATGCATACTAATAACTGTACCAGCTGCTCTTGATCTGCTACCTGCTGCGATAGATAGCAGGCACATAGCTACATTAGATGTAGACTGTAGGGCAGACATTTGGGTGTCTACTGTTTTTTGGACATCCAAAGGGAAGTTAACCGAAAGAGACTTTGGCATATCCTTGATCACGTCCCTCTGTAAATGTGTCAAGTGAGCAGGTAATTCAGCACACTGACAGCAAAAGTCACTGAAGTGAAAGTCTGCTTCCCTAGTCTGTCCAAAGACATTGACTCTCTATTAGGGGGATGGATAGAAGAACTCTCCTCAGGCAGTTCTTTCTGAATGCCTTCTGCTACCACCATGGCATCCCCTAGGGGTTCTTCTGATGTACCCATCTTTTGGGACTGCTAGAATTCTGTTTTTTTTTTAGGAACTGGCTCTGTAATATCATGGTCTTCTATGCTCTCTGCGCCATGAGATCTACAAGTGCATCTTAGAGGTGGAACCACACAAGACACAGATGAGCCAGACCCAAAAGCTTCAGATAACATAGACTCAACCAGAGAAGGAGTTTCAGTGGCCACCCCTTCCATCTACTTCATCAATTCCAGAATGTCCCCGAATGTGACTTCTTCCAGAGAGGATCTGGGGGGATCCTTCTCCCTCATCCAAATCTGTGCCCTCAGTGACTGATGCAGGAGATGAGTCTATGTGCTTCCATTTACATGTCAGTTTCCTTGGAACATGTCTCTGGGGTTCTGGTGGACACAGATCGGAATCAGACTTGGAGTTAAGTGTGTCTATCCGAAGATAAGGTGAGCAATAATACTAATTGCTAGAGGTTCTCCAATAGTGAAAGAAGAGGGGGAAATAGTGGTAGGTTTGTGGTATTAATGGGCTATTGGCAAGGGAGGAAGATTACACTGGTGTGAACTTATATTCCACCAAAAAACTGCTGTTACAGAAAATATGAACATTTTGGGAAAAATAATCACCTTTCAGCAGGGAAAATTCTTATTGCAACAGTGATGATGTATCAAGTGGATCTTGAAAGGAGCACACAATGAGGGTAGATTTATGAAGAAATTTATGAAACTATTTGGCACAGAAGACATCAATTCAGTAGTAGAAACTCAAACAAGAAAACAAGTTATGTACTCACCATAATGTTCTATCTGTGTTCTCCATTTTCATTCTTCCTCAACAATTGGGTTCGGATTTGACTCGGCTGTTATTTTCAGCTCGTGGCCACTAACAGACTCTCAAGCTCCTCCCTTAACCATAACGCTCCATCTCCTAACACCTCAGATCTTGTTTGCTGGTTTACAGTATAAAATGAAATATCAGTTGCATGTTAACTTAAATCTATATCTGGAGCTCAACATAAGGAATGGTGGTTCCCTTACAAAGTCTTGTTCTTCCAGAAATCATTAGTTCAAAGGTAGGGGGGTTGGTAGGACAGAAGTGGAGGAAGAATGAAAATGGAAAACGCAGATAGAACGCTATGGTGAATACATAACTTGTTTATCTGATGTTGTCAATTTTCATTCATTCCTCAACAATTGGGAACGAGTACTCAGCTATCTAATAACTTGACTAAATTGACCATTTGGGCACAGGAGAATAATATGTTGATAAATACATCAAAAACTAAGCATATGAGACTTGGGAGACAAACTGAAAAGTGACTATTTAATACAGCACACAGTGATTGAAACTGTACACGCATTTAAGGACCTGGGTACATGGGTAAATTCAGCTATGAGTTTTTCTAATCATATTAACCAATTGGTTAGTGATAGTTATAGAACTACAGGTTGTATAAAAAGATTTATAAAGTCTAGGAAATCAAAAATGATGAAGCCATTGTTTGTTCGTTACATTAGACCCAAACTTGAGTATGGAATAACAATATGTACACCCTATAAGAAAACAAGCATGAGTAAACTGGAAACAGTACAGCAGAAATAGACCAAGGGCATCCATGGATGTGAAAACTTAAGTTATTATGAAAGACTAAAACATCTGAACTTGCACAGTGTTTCTTAGAGATCTTTTTCAAGTATATAGGGCATTTAGAGACAAAAACCTCTTGGAATGGTTGGGATTATCAAAAATTGCTAGAGAATCATCAGACAATCTATGTAGAAGTTTCTACAGGAATGGGAAGTGTACTAATTGGTTCTCTGGCAGAGTAGCTGATGCATGGAACAGACTACCAAATTACATTAAAGCAAGTACTAGTTTAGATATTTTTAAGAACAGCTTGGACACTTGTTATGTTTAGGAGAGATGCAAATAGGTTGCAGCATGGCTGGCCCCAGCGATGAAAAATCCTCCTCTTTATCTCGGGATTGAGAGAGCACTTGTGAGGCAGTAGAATGTATCTGCTCAGCCTGTCTGCTATCATGTTTGAACTGCCTGGGATGTGCACTGCTATCAG
The DNA here is from genome assembly GCF_019279795.1 of Protopterus annectens. Taxonomy (NCBI): domain Eukaryota; kingdom Metazoa; phylum Chordata; order Ceratodontiformes; family Protopteridae; genus Protopterus; species Protopterus annectens. Next base: position 109,783,198 of record NC_056731.1, on the reverse strand, counting down.
AAAGTGGTTGGGGGAAATAGTCCATTGCTACACTCTGAGGGCTTCTTGACACAGGGGGTAGGACTTGGTTCCCTCTTGTTTGTTGAAGTACCAGGCTACAGACATGTTGTCTGATTGGAATGCAATGGTTCCTGGGGGGGGCAGACTGAAAGGCTTGCAACGCTAATAGCACTGCCCTCAACTCCAGGACACGGATATGCAGATTGGCCTCTATCAAGGACCAAGTGCCTTGGACTGTTCTTCCTAGATAATGCCCCCCCACACACCCCATCTGGGAAGCATCCATGAACACTATGGCCTTGGGTTGAAGAAGGACAAATGGGATGACCTAATAAGATCTCTTCGGATTCCATCCACCAGGCTAGGTCTTTTCTGCAGCGACTGGTGATTAGTTTGGGGTAGTTCACTGGATGGGTTAGAAAAGACCATTGTGATGCTAGAAGAAATTGTAGTAGCCGCATGTGGAACCTTGCTAATGGGACTAGAGTGATGGTCGCTGCCATGGAACCCAACAATTGAAGGACTAATAGCATTGGAACTTTGTTTTTACATAGAATAGTATGTACTTGGGATTTTATCTTCTGTAATCTGTGCTGAAGAAGGTAGGCTACACAACAGATGGTGTTCAGATGAGCGCCTATAAATTCTAAATCTTGAGAGGGGCTTGACTGAGATTTTGTTTGATTGACTGTGATGCCCAAGCTCACAAACAACACCTGGAATCACTGCAGTCTCAAGTGAGCTGTTACTGCTGCCATACATTTTGGGAACACCCTGGGTGCTGTGGTGAGACCAGAGGGCAGCACCCTGAACTGAAAGTGACCGTCTCCTAGCCGAATGCGGTGAAACCTTCTGGAGCGTCTGTCCATTTTTATGTGGTAGTATGGACCTTGAAGGTCTACAGAGCACATCTAATCATCTTCTAAAAAGGGAAGTATAGACTGAACAGTGACCATCATGAATTTGGTCTGTTGAATAAATTTGTTTAGAAGGCTGAGATCCAGTATAGGTCTCCAGTCACCTGTCTTTTTTGGCACTAAAAAGAACCTTGAGTAAAATCTGGATCCTATCTGGTATGGTGGGACTTACTGGATGACTCTTTTCCTAGCAGCTTTTGGATTTCTAAATCTGCTTGGTCTCTCTGATTGGGTGGAATATCAAGAAGACTTGTTAGAGATCTGGGATAAAGGGTGAAGGGGACAGAATAACCTCTGGTAATAATTCTCTGCCCACAGACATCTATGGTTATTTGTTGCCAGGCTTTCTGCATGCAGAGAATGTCTTCCGACTGCTTCCAGAGGTAAGCAATCAGGGCTCCTTTCAGGAGTGCTGGTAGGGCCGTCCAGAGAAAGAGTCTCTGGAACCTTGATTCTGCGGGTCACCTCTGCCTCTGGGTCAGTGTCTTCCATTAGACCCCCCCCCCTCTGCCCCAATGGGAGCCACCACCATGTGTCCTGGAATGGCCCTTGGGACTTTTTGAACCACATCTTCCCACTACTCTGATTCCTAGAATAGGATTGTTGGGGAGTGGAAAAACGTATGCCCACAGCAGACAGGGTCTTCCCATCCTTCTCACACCGGGCTAGAGTTTCTTTAACTTTGGGGCCGAACAAAGAAAATCCATCACAGGGAGCAATGATGAAGAAAGACTTGAATGGCTCCACAAACTCACACAGGTGCATCCAGGCGTGTCATCTGATAGCAACTCCTGAACCAGCTAACCTGGTCATCCCTTCAGCTGCATGTGAAATGAGCCTCATGTTTGAGTTAGAAATAGACTCCAAGGTAGCTAACTGGGAGGCCACTTTTTCTTGGACCTTATCAGATATAGCTCCTGCTAGAGTGTCCGATAGTTTCTTGATCAGATCCCTCTGGAGCCTAGTGAAGTCTGCCGGAAAATTCAAGGACCTTAAGGCGAATGTCACTGATGCATAAACCCACTTTCCAAATCTGTCTACTGCTCTAGACTCTCTGTTAGGGGGATGAACAGAGGAATTTTACTCAGCCAGTTCCTTTTTGGTGGCTGCTATTACCACCATGGCATAAATTGCTAACTGATTAGCCTAATGTTGGTGGTCCTCAGATGCAGAAAGGATTTTATCCAGTCTCTGGGGAATCGGTTCTATGGAGTCAGGAGATTTCCAAGCCCGCTGAGAGATCAGTTTAATAAGATCATCAGCAGGAGGGGTCACCCAGGAAGTAGATAGGCGAGAACTAAAGGCTTGTAAATACACAGACTCCTCAAAGGTAGGGTCTTTGGGCTTCCAGTTACCCCTCTGTTTAAGGATCTCAAGAATCTCTCCAAAGGAGACGTCTTCTGGGGGTGACCGGGGTGAACCCTTCCTGTCACGGAAATCAGTGTCCTCAGTGATGGACACTTCAGGAGAGTCCTGGTGTTTCCTCTTACACATTTTCTTCCGAAGAGGCTTCTCAATGGGAATGTCTGAGGAGGTCTCAGAAGAAGAGTGGTCCTCAGCTGGGATATCTTGCAACCTTGGAGTTTGCTGACCAGGCGCGGAGGTTGGTGGAAGCTCCCTGTAAGGAGCAGTCAGTGGATGAAACTCCAATACAGCATGAGCCCCCAGACAGCGTGTGGTGGTCAATGCCCTCCATAGCCTGGAAAGCAGGCTCCCCAGGGAGGGATGGGAGCCCAGAACCAAGAAAGACAAACCCGGATCCAGGGTCACACCCCACCCCAAGAGACCCACCTCCAAAGCCGGAGCTGAAGAAGGCCACCCAGCCGCCAGAGTCCCAGAAGTAAGCGCGACTCCAAATAAAATACAGGAGTCGACTCAAACCTCTCAGACCCAACAGTGGAGCCTTGATCTTGGGAATCCATCGGTTCCGAAGAAACTGAGGAAGTCAGAGCAAGGTCTGGAACCAAAGGCAAGGGGGCTGTTGATGCCAGAGCAAAGGAACCTGAGTGGTTAGAGTGGAGAGCTCTAAAGCCTCCAAAGAGGAAAAACTGGACGAGTCCTGGGAGAAAGCATTAGTGCTCCGGGAGGTAGAGGGGGTTGGGAAGAAGTAGAAAGACCCCTAGCCGTGAGCAGCTGGTCCACCAATCTCACCACATCAACTTCAGTGAGATTCCTGGAGGCGCAAACAGTCAATCCAGAGGGAGACTCTGGCCTTTCTATAAAGGGCCTTGGAAGCTGATCAATGAAGGGGTAAAATGGAAGGCGACTACTTTGTCCTGGGTGTATAAAGAGGATCAATTTTTGGCACCGAAGTGGGGGGGGGGTATAATCTGTTGTGGTGCAGAAGGAGATGTCGGCACTGATGTGGAAACTAAAGGAGCTGGTGCCAGTGCTGAAGGTGCAGAGTTGGCTGGTGCCAAAGAACAAGTCCGTAAACAGAGCTTTGGAACCTTTGCTCTCAGTTCCGAGGAGGAACCAACAGAAGGGTTATTTTGTTTTTTTATGTCAGTGCCGATGGACACGTTGGCATCGAAAGACTAATTTTGGAACCAGAGGCCTTTGGAGACTTATCAGCCTAGGATAAAACTTCTTCAAAGGGGGTCTTAATAAGTCCTTTAAGAATAAGCTTGTTACGACGTTGTACCAAGGCCCTAATATTGAAGGCCTGGGAGCTGGAGCACTATGTCTACATGTGGAGCACCTAAACAATAAACATAAGCCACATGCCTGCCACAGTAAGGCATTTTTCAGACATAGTCCTGGCACTGCTTATATCCAATTGTACCTTTGGACTTATCTGCCATACTGACAAGTGGCAGAAAAAAATAAACAGTCACACTGCACACACGCAGAAGGATAGGCAGGAAAGGGAAAAGGTTCTACCAACAATGGTAGAAAGAACTACCAAAATGGTAGAGAGAAAAAGAGAGAGGAAAACTACCAGTGATGGTAGAGAAAGGAACACCAATGGGTATAAAAAGTACAACTACCAGCTATGGTAGAGAAAGAATACCAATGGGTATAGAAACGCACACACAAGTGAAAAAGGTGGGTGGAGAAAAGAAAAATATTAAAGTTTATAGTAAAGAAAGGTAGAAGACTAATAAACTTTAAATATTACTTAGCTGTGAAAGGAGAGTTGGCTGATGCGTCTTGCTATAAGAGCGGCAAACGAGATCTGAAGTGAAGTGGAAAGAGGCATTGTGGGTAGAGCATTAGCTCGAGAAATCTTTGGCAGGCGTGAGCTGTATAACGGCCGGACCAGTTCCGAGGATCAGAACAGACTACACAAGAGTCAAGAATAGATGAATATTGACATCAGATCAAACGTTTATCAATGAAAACCTACTGCGCATGTCAAACAGCACTCTAACTTGTGAATGGAGATTGCAGACCATTTACAAAAAACAGCTACTCCATTTAAACACATATTTTAACTTAGAAATTTAATTTTTCAATGTTTTTGCACATCTCCTGAAAATTATACATACCAATTCCAAGATAGCACTACGGGGGGGGATAAATTTCCCGATCCTCACTGTACTGTGATCTCCATACAGAACCATTTAACTTATATTTCTGTTTTAAAATATGTCTTTGAATGCTCCGTGATCACTATTCAGAAGTTCGACTGCTGTTTGACTTGCGCAGTAGCTTTTCGTTCTCCCTAAGTTTGGCATGTTAAACATTTGTTCTTACAGCAATTTCGGTCTTCTCATCTCAATAATTTAAATTTTGTCATTCTGGCAATTTGATGTACTAAAGTAAATCCATATATATGTGTGTGTGTGTGTGTGTGTGCGCACACACACACACATATATATATATATTTATACACATAAATACACAGCATAATCAATACAAAACAGGAACAGAATAATAAACCTAATAAAAAAATGAGAGGAAAGGGTCCTCAAATGACAAATAATTGAGCAGTAAGCTGTAAAAATCAGTACTGGATCCTGTGAAGAGTCACGAGGACTTTCTTTTTTGATGGCAGAAAAAGAATGAACACTCCCTTTCTGTGACAAGATGAAGGCTTCCCTCTCAGAATATGCTCAGCTGGTACAGAAAGAGAGAGAGAGGGAGGGGAGTCTGAGCTTTTGAAAGCTGGCTAGTAGTGGGTTACCTTGGCAAATAACCTAAAATGCCACTGAGGCAGTAGGAATGATGAACGTGTTGTTTACAACATACTGGATATGAATATGCACAGTCACAAGGCTTCTTTACTAGTCTGTGGGTTAAAATTTATACCCAACTAACCTTCCAAGACATTATCTAACTAAAACTGTATTTTTAGACTACTTAGAAAAAAATTAAGTAATTAGTTATTTTGCCAACACAGCTCAAACATTTAATGCTACTTATAGAGTCACAGAGCTAGTAACGGTATGACAGTCAACTAATTTCTTGCTACTATTTGCCAATTAATCATAACAGTAATTAAGGCTTGTTGGAGCAGTGACATCAGTAAATCCTTGTTTGGACTGAACATTTGTAGTCACTAATGCTTCTCTTCCATGTGTTTGTGTCACATTTAAAAGTAATTTTTGGTACTGAAGCTTTAATAAAAATTATTTACTTACAGATACATGATGACTTCAACATAGATGTGATCTGCTTACAGAAGTCTTCTTTTAAGTACGATACATTCTTTGAACATTATCTTTAAAACCACGCATTCTTTTTTATTAATATGCTGCTTATTAAAAGTTTTATACCTATTACATTTTAAAAGTATCATTACAGAGAAGACACTTATTGCAGAATTATTAAATGAGAAAAACTTTTACAAGAAGCACTAAAAACATTCAAAGTATTATTGTTATTTAAACATTGGTCAAACTGAAATACATGAATACATTCAAAGTGTCAAAACTTGAAAGCGGTTTGACAGAACACTAACTGCTTTATGGTTGTCAACCAATTTGTAGTCTTCCTCCAAACATCTTCTGCGCAAAAAAACAAAACAAAACAAAAAAACACGGAGACTTCCATTCATGGAAACAGCAGACGATTTCTTTAAGACCCTACAAAAACATTGTCAAAGTAATAAGAATGTCCCCATCAAAAGAATGCATTGGCAGACTTTCCCTCTTCACTTCCTTGCATTCATAGCACTTTTAAAAGGAATTTCAGCAATAACAACAGAAAAACTGATAAAAGCATGTTTTTTTTTTCTTATAAATAACAAAAAAGATACAATCTGATTCCAGGTATCCCTTCTTTAAGATAAAAGTAAATTCTTTGGACATGATCTTTAAAGAGATGTTAACTGCATCCTACATTAATAATTACATCTGCTGATAAGGGTTGTGGAGTTATTGGTATGCACCCAACACAATATGAACTGACGTGTTACCAATGTGTAAACATATTAATGATATTAAGACTTGTATAAAGGTTTCTAAAAGTTATTAAACAGTTAAAATGAACTACAGGAATGTACTTATAAAATTCTAGATTTCTTTCTGGAAGCTAACTTGGCTGTTAAATTAGCTATTCTAAACAGTGCAACAAATCCTACGTTTTACTATACCAAAAATTAATACAGGATATCATAACCCCCTCTAGACAGACACACTGTATTTGGCTATCAAAATTATATATATATATAAAATATATATACAATTATTATTAATTACTGAATGAGTTTCGTTGTTAAGCTGGATCCATATACTAAAGATTCAAGTGACTTTTATCAAAGGACATGTTTTAGTTGACAATAGATCTAACCAGTCATTTCACAGATATACAACACAATCAGGGAACTGAGGTATTATACTGATTTTAAAAAAAAAAATACACATCGGGCTAATAATGTTGCTGAAATAAATAAATTTGAACAACAACCATTTTTATTTTGATACAGATCATTTCTTTCAAAAATGTGGTATAGCCATGGGCACCCCCCCCTTTGTTCCTACTTATGCTAGCTTACTTACTGGGCATTTTGAATTTAAATTCTTCATGTTTGTGATTTTTTAATCATGTACGTACTTAATTTTATTCATGACGGAATATTTATCTGTAAATGGGACACATGCCCTATAAAAATCAATTTATCCAGAATTTTATTTACAGTTTTGATTCTATTACTATTAACTATTTAGACCCCACACTTAAGGGTCTTCCTGTTATGCCCATTTCCAATAATTATCCTGGACCTGCACCAAGTTGCCATCTTCCTAGTCTTATAGTACCTTTCTGGCAACTAGGTAGGAATGGAGTTTTAAGCTAGATTAATTACAGGAAGCTAAATACACTAATGTGACTTGCTTCAAAGTGCTACGGTATGGACCTTGTAGAAGTGAATGTTGTGAAAGCATCTAGTTTAGAATGGATTGATTAGTTAAAAATCAAAGGCTTCCAAGATTATTACACTAACTACTATGATCAACAAGAAATATGTACATATATTATCTATCACAGAATTTGTATTTTTTGCCATAGTGCAATGCATCTTCTCATATTGTTATTATACTTAAAGATAAAAATGAAAGCCTTTACTGGGAGATACCTCTCTGAGAAGTGTATTTCCTCAGAACGTGGTTCATGCTACTGTGCATGTATATGCATACGTGTGTGTGTGTGTGTGTGTGTGTGTGTGTGTGTGTGTGTATGTATGTATATTTTTTATATATATATATATATATATATATACACACACACACGAACAACATACATGTATATACATGTATAGATATATAAATAAATATACACACAAACACAGAATATTGCAACATTATACAATGACTGGCCAATAAAATTCAAAAATGAGCATGCTGATTGGTCAGCTCAACCAGCATGCCCACTGTAAATCGAGCTAAGTCCAGCCGCAAAAGTATCATTGAATGGGCCAGACTTTTCTTTTTTTTTTTTTTTTTAATTGGTATCTCTTAGACGAGCATTAGACTGCATGAAAGACTCAAACTAAAATGTGTGCCATTATTTAGTGACTTTACTTCTCATAAAATTAGTTTTTTTTCCCGACAAATCACTGAGGAATAAAGTCACTAAATAATGACAGGTATTTCAGTTTCAGACTCTTTCCTTCAGACAATGCACACGTATTCACATTTTTTCAAATAAAAGTCGAGAGGCACATACAAGACCACAGAAAATACAAGGAAAATCAGGTACATTATGCAAACTAAAACATACCTGATTTTCCTTGTATTTTCCCATCTCTCTCGTACCTCTAATTGTTGGGAGGTTACAGTTTTTTTTTTTTTCTTTCAAAAAAAAAAAATAGCAATGGAGTTCATCCTTTCTCCGTTGCTTGCTTGCTAAAGCAGTGATACACCGTGTAAGCCTGGGAACACAACTATCATATGCATGCAGCACATCATCAAAGGGCAAAATCAGGAAACAATGTGGAAAAACACCACAGCGATGTTATACAAAGACATTTAAGAAAAGTAAGTAAGTTTTTTCTTAAATAATGTCATTGTATAATTGCAACAGCCGATTCCTGTGTGTGGTATATTGGAGATTTACCCATGGTTGGCTTGATTAATCACTTGAGCTTCGCCCTCATGATTAAACCTCACCAATCGTGGGTAAATCTTCATTATACAACTCCCCCCATTAATATTCAAAAACGTGCACGCTGATTGGTCAGCGTGCACATTGTAAATCAGAGTTATAGTAATGGAAAAAGGTCCGGTCACCCGGACTTTTTCCATTACTATAACTCTTTTTTCTCACTGTTTCGCTATGTTAAATGAGTTTAACATAGCGAGACAGCTTTAAAAAAAGCAACAGAGATTCTCTGTTGCTTTTTTAAAGCTGTCTCACTATGTTAAACTCCTTTAACATAGCGAGACAGTTTGTAAAAAGCAACGGAGATCTAGCTTTCTATGAATGTACCTATTTTGTAAGCATCTGCAAAGTGGTCCAGCCAGAGTCCCTTAATGCACGTGTGTTTGCATGTATTTATCTATCAATATGTGGGTGTGTGAATGAATGTGAGTGTGTGTATGCGTGTGTATGTTATGTACATACATATATAACTCTCTGTTTATGTATACAACTGTGAGTGTGTATGTATGTATGTATGTATATACAGTGTGTGTATGTGTGTGTGTGTGTGTGTGTGTGCGCGTGTGTGTGTATATATATATATATATATATATATATATATATATAAAAAATGTGTGTGTGTGTGTGTGTGTGTGTGTGTGTGTGTGCGCAACTGTGCATGTCTCTAAATGGTCTTGGTCATAGGTGATGCCATAGAAAGACACACGGATCTTCCCCTCACCTGGCTGGACAAGAAGGTCATGGCCAGCTATCTGTCAGGTGCCAGGGTCCATCAGATCACACACTCACTCAAGTCTCTCAACAAGTACGATTATGACTCTGTCATAGTCCATGTTGGAGTGAATGACTTGATATGTACCCCAATGGACTATATGAAGAGAGAGATAACTGAGCTCTCAGATTATGTGGCCAGGCAGTTATGTCCCTAGCCCTAAGCAGCATTCTACCTTCACCCAGGATGATGCCTCAATGTAAACAAAAAAATGATTGACTTCAACAACTGGCTTAGCTTCTGGTGTCAATCCAGGGGGGATCCAGTATCTGTCAGTCTGGGAAGGTATGGTCAACAGACCATGCTGCCTTGCCAAAGAAGGTCTTCACCTGTCGCTTGGTGGCTTTTAGTTACTGGTAAAGGTACTTGCCTCCCCAACCTCCCCAACAGTGCCTTTTTAAGCAATGTCATAACAACAAAATTTGCTACATACAAAAATCCACTAGAGACAAACTCAAGGTTATGCTGCTTAATGCAAGGAGTCTAAACTGAAAACTGCACTTACTGGAAGCACTCCTTACCTTGGTAGATGCCAATGTCTGTGCAGTCACAGAGACATGGTTCAAGGCCGCAGACAGCACCCCAGCCATGCAAAGCTACAATGCCTACCACATGTTCAGCCCTCAAAATGAGCATGAAAAAACCAAAGGCAGAGGTGTACCCATCTTCATTAAGGACAAATACACCTCATGAATGGTCAAACAGTACAACTCCCTACAGCTACTCCAAGTCCAACTAACTGTAGGTACAACCTTTTTATGTATCATTGTTAGATGTAGATCCCCCACTCTGAATCAGAAAAAATACTACCTGGACCTACTTGAGTCATTCACTGTACAGCCAAACACCTTGGTCATGTGTGATTTCAACTATTCTTCTATCGACTGGGAGTCATGTATGAGCACAAACATGCTCGCCTGATTCCTGGAATTTATTAATACAAATACTCTGGAACAGATAGCCTGTACCCCCATAAGGGGCTTGAATGTGCTAGACTTAGTACTCACCAACACAGGAGGTCTCTGCACTACCCCCTGTATGTTGCCCTTTCTGGTAAGGTCTGATCATAACTCAGTGTAGTTCGAAGTAATGATCATACCAGCACCCCCAGCAGCAAAAAGGGTGAAAGTTTTCTCCAAAGCAAGCTATAGTCTCCTAAGCGATGGCATAAATAGATTCAAACCCCCTGCTACCACTGTCAACAATGACTCCTATACAGAAATGTGCACAAATGCCCTGTACAAACACCTATACAAATGTATAGACTCTGCTGTGTCTGAACAGATCAAAATGAGGTCCTCACAAAAAAAAAAAAAAAAAAAAAGCCACCCTCCTGGTGCACATCAAGCATAAATAGGTTATACAACAGGAAAAAACTAATGTCTAAGAATAAGACGGAACTGACTCAGCAGAGGAAGGACACACTCCATAGCTTGAACAAGTAAATTAGATATCTTGTAAAGTCCTCTACAGCCAAGTACAAAGCTACACTAGCATCCCTAGCTAAAGATAATCACAAGGCATTCTTTAGCTATGTCAGAAATCTATACTGAAGGCACATCTTTGTGCGGAACTAGTAATGGACGGTACCAATAATTATGACCCTGAGAACATCGCCAAACTGCTAACAGACAGATTTGGTGCAAACGTCACCCCCCTGTCCCCACCACAAATACTCCAAAGCATGCCTGTCACCAGTCCTCTACCTAGTATCTCCAAAGAGCAGGTCATAACCACTCTCTCTATGGCCCAAAACACAGCCTCTGTGGGACCACATAATATCCCAGGCTGCCTAATAAATGGTCTGAAGCAGGACCTAGCGAGCCACCTGGCACTCTCTTCAACTGCAATCTAAGTACTGGTTTTGTCCCAGCAGAGTGGAAACAGCAACAGTAATTCCCTTGCACAAAGGGGATCCATCAACCGACCCTTGCAACTATAAACCCATATTCCTAACCAGCCTTATCTGCAAGGCCATGGAGTGAATCATCATGATGATGTTTATCGGTCCTTGGCACAGTAATTCAACAGTTTATTTATTCATGTATATTTATGTATTCATAACATCATATATTTAATAGCAAGTTTTTTTAGAAGTATTATTAATTTCAAAGTAAGAAGATGAATTCAAGCAGAGCTATGTAGTAATATCTTTTTAAGAAAGGAGCAATAGTTTTTTGGCGCCAATTTTTGCATTTAAACAACGTATCTGTTAACGAAAGGATGTTCTGATGAAGCTCTATGTAATGAGTGAAAGCGCTTAACATCCAGTTGTATTTTAAATTCAATTTTGTTTTTATTTTTTCGCAATAAATATGTTCCGCTGTCAAACAGTTTAAGTGGAGTTGTACACTTATTGGCCGAGTCGTGGTGTTCGTTTTTGGATTTGGTTATACATTTTCATATATTTATTTTTTTTATTTATTTATTTTACATTTGTTGACCGGGCTAGTCCAACTGGATACATATCCTTTTTCAGTAGAGGCCTGGGGAGAAAAGCTCCCAAATTTAGGAAAATAATAATAACAATACAATACGATAAAAGAAGACATAATGAAACAACAGAAACAAGGAGAGTATATATATTTATATACATATATATATACATATATATATATATATATATATATATATATATATATATATATACATATATATATACATATATTACACATATATAAATACATATATAAATATATATACATATATATATATATATATATATATATATATATATAAAATGTGTGTGTGTGCAAATACACACACAAACACACACACATGTATATGCAAAAAGAATGCAAGGCATAACAAACCTTCTTTATGTAGAGTGTCTTAACGCCCTTACCCACTATTCATTCTCCTACAGATTGCTGAGGGGTGATCTATGCCTGGCTTACAAGGCATCAACAAACCCCACACCTATGAATGTCCTTCATATTTGTAAGTCAAACAGTACCAGAAATACAAGGTATAGGGACCTGAATTTTATCTGTGACTTAAACAGAACATGCTGGAGAGACAGGTGTTTGTCCAGAGACTGCCCCTCCCATGGAACAGACTTCCCATCCATGTGAAGCGGAGTTCATCTATTTCCCAATTTAAGTACAACTTAGACCAGTGGATGGGTAGAAGGAAACTTACACCAAGCCTGGCACCATGTCCCTTATGGACAGAGGTATGTTATAAATCACTGGCCCTTAATGTCCTATTTGAATAGAGGGCATCATTATTCTTTCAGTAAAACTTTGCTAGGCTTACAAAGGCCCCCAGGGTCATTAGTCTAATAAACGATGACTCTATGAATTCATGAATATATCTACATCTATCAATATATTGGCATCTGTGTCTCTCTACTAGATAAAGCAGGACAACGTGAATTGGTATTGATAAGGGGTGACATGAATGCACATATCGGGATAGACAGAACAGGATACAAGGACTGCCTGGGTCCACGTGGGTGGGGCAACAGGAATAAAGAAGGACAGGCCATTCTAGACTTCTGCCTAGCATATGGCTTGAGAGTAGCCAAAACATGGCTCAGAAAGCATGACAGTCACAAGATCACATACAAGAGTGGCCAACATGCATCTCAGGTAGACTTCCTCCTAGTAAGGAAAAGGCACTGGAGAAGAATCAATGACTGCAAAATCATCCTGAGTGAAACAGTCGGGCCACAACATAAACCACTGTTTGCCATAATCAGCTGCAAGCAGTGGTCAGACAAGGCTTTAAGGTCAACAGAGTCCAGACTAAAGACCTGGAAGTTGACCAGAGAGAATACAACAGTTCAAGGAATTACTCAGGGCTCTAGCACCCCAGGAAGAGGAGGAAATAGGTGGAGTTGAAGAAAAACAGCATGTGTGAGGGCTACAGAACAGATATGTGGCCGAGTCAGGTATGGAAATAAGGTGCATAAGGAAAGCTGGTGGTGGAATGCAGAAGTCCAGGAAGTCATCAAAAAAAAGAAGGAGTGCAGGAAAAAGTGAGAGATGGAAAAGACTGACCAGGCTAGGAAGGAATACTGGTTGGCTAATACTGGCTGACTAACAAAGAAGCTAAGAAAGTAGTCGCAATAGCAAAGAATATGGCATCAGAGGCAATCTACCAATTTCAGGAAAGTGACTCATTAGGTGGCACAAAGAAACTGTATCAGGTTGCAAGGCAAAGACAGAAAGATAAAGAAGATAGTCAAACACCCTTCATAAGGAATGCCAGCAAAGTACAGTTTTGTACCAACCATAAATGTAGTTAAGTGCTCATACAGCTGCAGTCATAACAGATGGGTTATCCTGCCGTGAGGCGGGTCCTCGGTTGGCCGAATTCCAAAGTTTAGGTCCGGCGTCGGTTGTCGTCACTTCTTCCCTGACGTCAGTGCGGCAGGGGTATAAAAGAGGCAGCCGACGCCATATTCTTCAGTTTTTCTTGCCCCAGATGTCAGTTGTCCCCAGAAAGTAGGCAAATATAATGTTACGCAAAGATGCAATGTTGATAAATCAAAAACAGTAGTTGCAAGCAAATACACCATAAAAGAATACCCCAAAAAGGTTATATGAAAAGTGTTTGTCATAAGGCCTGTCCTAAGAGGGGATGGAGGGAGGGAAACCTGGACTACAGCTGTATGAGCACTTGAACATCTACATTTATGGTAGGTACAAAACTGTACTATGTTCATCGTGCATACAGCTGCAGTCATAACAGATGGGTAGAATCCCAAAGCTAAGTAAGGGTGGTAGGTACTAAGTGGAACTAGGAGGGGCTAGGATGCCCTGCAGGACTGCTGTGGCAAAGCCCGCTCTAGATTTTGAGTATAGTGGGAAGTGATAGTGTTTGGAGAAAGTGTGCACTGAACTCCAAGTGGCTGCTTCCAAAATGTCCTTGGTAGGGACCCCCCTGAGGAAGGCTGCAGAGGTAGCTGTGGCTCTGGTGGAGTGGGATCTGATGCATGCAGGCACAGTTTTTCCATGAAATGAGTAACAAAAGCGTATGCAGTGGGCTATCCATTTTGAAATTGTCTGTTTGGAAATATCCTTTCCCTGAGCACCTGCTGCATAGGACACAAAGAGTTGCTCAGATTTCCTGAATGGCTTTGTTCTGTCCAAATAGTAACAAAGTTGTCTGTGAATGTCCAAAGAATGTAGTAGTCTTTCCCCTTTGTTTTGTGGATTAGGATAAAAGGTAGGTAAGTGGATAGTCTAATTCAAAGCTACACTGGATACTACCTTTGGCATAAAGGTAGGGTTGGTTCGTAAGGAAACTCTGTTCTGATGGAAAATGATGAATGGTTGCACAGCCATGAGGGCCTGTAGCTCCAAAACCCTGCGTGCTGAGGTGATAGCCAGAAGAAAGGCTGTTTTCCATGACAAGTACTGTAACTCTGTTGAAGAAGCTGGCTCGAAGGGAGGAAGGGTCAGCTTTTCCAATATGAAGTTGAGGTCCCAAGCAGGGACTGGTGGTTTCCTTGGGGGTTTTATATTCTTTGCCCCTCTGAGGAACTGCCTTAAGAGAAGGTGAGAGAATAAAGCAGGATCTGTGTTGTATTGTGCAGAAATGGCTGAAGCATGGATCTTGATGGAGGAGAAAGAAAGTCCATTGTTTAACATCTCAGCTAGGTACTGTAAAATTTGAGGTATATTTATTACCCAAGGATTCTGTCCCTTTTCTTGATTCCAGGCACAAAATCGTTTCCATTTGGCGGAGTAGGCCTTTCTAGTAGAGGGTCTTCTGGCCTCCAAGATGACATCCTGCACCTCCTTGGAGAGGAGAAACTGTTGGGAAATCAAGGAATTCTCCATGCAGCTAGATTTAGAGTTTTGAGATTGCTGTGAAGGGTTTTGTAGTTGTGCTGGGACAACAGAAGAGGGACTAGAGGTAGGATCCATGGTGGGGAATGTGTCAGGCTCTTCAGGAGCAGATACCAGTGTTGTTTTGGCCAGTCTGGAGCAATGAGAATCATTTTCGGCCTCTCTGCTCTGGCTTTTAATAGAACTTTGGGCAGCAGAGGAAGAGGCGGGAAGGCATAGACTGTCAATGTTGCCCAATTGAAGGAAAGTGTGTCCACTTTCCAGGCCTGTGGATGATAGGTCCTTGAACAAAATTTTTCCAACTGGCAATTTCTGTGGGTAGCAAAGAGATCTATGTCTGGCTGTCCCCATGCCTGAGTTATCTTTGTGAAAACTTGAGGATGCAACTTCCATTCGTGCGGATCTGTCATATTTCTGCTTAGGTTGTCTGCCAGTGTGTTTTCCTTCCCTGGCAGGAATTGTGCCTGTAGTTGAATTTGCAATTCCAGTGCTGTGTTCCATAGGGTCATGGCTTGCTTGCACAGGGGGTATGAATGAGTTCCCCCCCAGTTTGTTTATGTACCACATCACTGTGGTGTTGTCTGTCCTTATCAATAGCTGGCCTGGATGCAGTAGGTCTTTGAAGGTCATAATAGCCTTTTGCACGGCTAGCATTTCCTTTTGGTTGATGTGAAGGTGCTTCTCTTTTCGGGTCCATTTTCCCTGAATGCACTGATCTGTCATGTGCGCTCCCCAGGCGTAGTCTGAGGCATCTGTTGTGATGATTTGAGTTGCTTGAGGTACACAGAAAGGAAGACCTGTGTTTCTTTGGCAAGCTTGAGTCCACTACAAAAATTCCTTTTGAAGGCATGGAGTGAGTGGTATAATTGCCTCCAAGCTGTGGCTGTGTTGAGACCATAAGTTTTTCAGGTACCACTGAAGTTTCCTCATATGCAGCTTTGCACATGGGATTAGTAGGATGCAAGATGCCATGAATCCCAGAGCCTGCAGGACTTTCCTTGCAGTTAGCCTGGTGTAAGTTGCCATTTTTCTGAAGTATTGTGACAGTTGCCCTTGCTTGTCTGGCGTGAGGTAGGCCATCTGGGTGGTTGTATCCAAGCTGGCACCCAGGAAAATTATTTGTTGAGAGGGTATTACTTTTGATTTCTTTTTGTTGACTGTGTATCCCAGGAAGTTCAACAGTTTTATTACAAACGCCAGGTGCTGCAGTAGTATGTCCTTGCTGTCCGCTTGGATCAGGCAGTCATCCAGATATGGGTAAGATTTGTATCCCTTGTAGTCTGCAGAAGGCGATTACTGATGCCAGGCATTTCGTAAACACTCTGGGCGCAGTAGATAAGCCAAAGGGCAATGCAGAGAATTGGTAATGGGTTGAACCTGCAAGAAATCTGAGGTATCTTCTGCAATCTTGTGTGATAGGGACATGCAGGTATGCCTCCTTGAGGTCCAATGTTACCAGCCAAGACTCCTTGCCCAGCATGGGAAGAAGCTGCTGTGATGTGAGCATCTTGAATTTTGGCACCTGTAGATATGTGTTTAGGATGGATAGGTCTAAGATAGGTCTCCAATCTTTGTCTTTCCTTGGTACCAGGAATAGTCTGGAATAAAACCCTTGACCTTGTTCTTTTGCAGGTACCTCTTGAATTGCTTTCATGTCCATGACAGCTGAAACTTGTTTGTGTGCCTCTGCCCTTTGATTTTGTGGCAGGTTTGGCATGCCTCTCATTTTTGGAAGGGTGTGAAAGTGGAACCTGTAGCCTCTGTCTATAATGTCCAGAATCCATTTGTCTTTTGTAACAATATGCCAATTTTTTGAGAATAATGTCAGTTTTCCGCCCAAAGGTGCTGCCATTAAAGCTTTTCTTGGCAGGTGTAGGGGGAAGTCATTGTGTCTGTTTTCTAAAAGACTGTGATCTATCTTCTGCACCTCTTGGGGTTGGTGCTTGCCACTGTCTGGCTCTGAAAGATCCCTGAGGTTGCCCTCTACCCCTTGGGCGCCTGTATCTGCCCCTTTGAGGTCTGTCCGCGGCTGGAAAGGACCAATTTTTTGAAGGCCAGTTTCTGCTGAAACGTGGAGGCAGTACCTGCAGGAAATCTTTCACTGTTTGCATTGATTTCGCTTTTTCCTCCATTTTCTTTAGCACTTCCTCAGCTTTAACACCAAACAATACATCTTTTTGAAGAGGTGCATCTAATAATTTAGCTTTGACATGATCTGTTAAGGTTTGCTCTTTGAGCCAAGCATGCCTACGTATAACAGACCCCGTAACAGCAGCTCTACATGAGGCCTCTAAAGCATCAAAACCACACTGCAAGGTATGTTTACCCACTTGCTCTGCACCATGCAACAAATCCTGCAACTCTTTTAAATCTGGTTGTTCTGGTTGTGTCATCTTGCTTTTGAGCTGAGATATCAAAAACTGTTGATACTTTAACATATGGAACTGACAGTTTAATGCCCTCATGGTTAAAGTGGCCAAGGTGTACACCTTTTCCCCCCACCTTTCTAAAGCTCTGGAATCTCTCTCTGAAGGTAATGGGTTTTTAGCAGTAGAGGCATTAATTCCCTTGGGACCCTGTGAAATTGTTTCTGGGTCAGCAGTATGGCCTTTATATAGGAACTGGTGGGAATCAGGAACCCGGTAATACCTGTCTGGTTTAACAGGAGCTGGAGGCAAAGAATCTGGATTAAGGCTGGCTTCTGTGTACACATCATCCAATATATCTAAAACAGGAGGGATAGCCAGAGGCCTATGCTGGGGGAGCAGAAGAAATTCCCTGAGCCTTTTCTTGGAGTCTGAGTAATCTTGGCCTTCCCAATGAAAGTGTTCCCTCAATGTATGCAGGGTTTCCCCAAAAGAGAAGTCCTCGGGGGGGCCCAGGGAATAGACTCCTCTGCATCAGAGTCTTCGAACGGAGAATAGGCATAATCCTGGTCCTCAGATAGTTTTGAGGTAATAGAAGCTTGATCTGAGGAAGGGTAGTCTTCCTCTAATCTGGGCCTTTTGTCAGAGGGGGTTGAGAACCCCTGATAAGAGTAATCAAATCCTCAGCCATTTTAACCATCTGTTGTTTAGGCATGGTGCCTTGAGAGGGGGTCTGAGGAACCTGTTTTTTGGTTTTCATGGCTGCTTTAGATTTAGTGAAGGCTTTAATAGAGAAGGAGGAAGGCCTGAAGACCCCTTGAGAAATGGCAGGCCTGTCTAAATTTTGAGTTTCCCCGCCAGGAGTGGCATCGGGATCTGTAGTAGGAATGGGGGCCGAGGAGCCTGCGACTTCGGGTACTGAAGACACCGGTAATGCATTGTCATCGGTAGTCAGGGGCTGCGTAGGCACCTCACTGAGTACCGGAGAACCGGTAGTCGGCATTAGCGTGGTTTCAGTAGGTAGTGCGGACCTCGTATGTCGGCCTTTATCTTTGCGTTTTTTGCTCAAAACTGGAGTCGGAGTATCCGACGACATAATATAATTAAATTTTTTGCCGAAAAAGTGAAGGGCGAACTCCGCCCGACGCTTAATGGTGCGTTTATTGAATCTAGCACTGAAACGGCAGGCCGAGACGTTGTGGTCTGGGCCTAAGCAAGGTATACAGAAAGAGTGGAAATCCTTATGCAGTATTTGCTTTCCACAAGAAATGCAATTACTAACTTTGTCTGACATCGGTCTGAGGCAAGAAAAGTTTCACCAATGGGGTACTTGGCTTTCAAGAAGACTTCAGCTGAAATACTTTCGTAAATCTCAGGAGCTGGCCAACCGGCACTTGCGAACTGCTTCTGCTTCGGGCATCGCACGGCAAGAAAGACGGAAGAATATGGCGTCGGCTGTCTCTTTTATACCTCTGCTGCACTGACGTCAGGGAAGAAGCGACGACAACCGACGCCGGACCTAGACTTTGGAATTCAGCCGACCGAGGACCCACCTGACGACAGGATAACCCGTCTGTTATGACTGCAGCTGCATGCACGATGAACATCAACCTGCTCACCAGTTCACAGGACATCAAAGGCAGATGGAAGGAGTACTTCCAGCAGCTTCTGAATGAAGAAAACCCCACAGAAGCTGCACTGCCCCAGAAACAGCCTATAAAGAGAGAAGAAGAGAAGCCCACCTAGAAGAAGTAAGAATAGCACGAAGGAAAATGAAGTCAGGGAAAGCAGCAAGCTCAGATGAGGTCACAGCAGATATGATAAAGATGCTGGGTGAGAAAGGAGAGAAATGGCTTGTGAGGGTACACATAGCAATGTGTTGAGAGAGGCTTATCCAAGATTAGTGGAGAATAAGCATACTCATGCCAGTGTACAAGAACAAAGGGGACAGCCATAACTGTAGGAAGTAAAGAGGAATCAAACTCCTATCACATTGCATGAAAGTTCTGGACAGGGTGATTGATAAACAGATACACAGAGTAGTAGAACGTAAGATGGGAGACGAGCAATTTGGATTCAGATCAGGATGCAGCACAACTGACCCAATGTTTGCAGTGAGACAGATAGTTGGGAAGAAGCTAGAGATGAAGAAGAGTCTAACTGGGCATTCCTAAACCTGGAGAAAGCATATGACAAAGTCCCAAGAAAGCGGATCTGGGAATTACTGTGGTGGCCCGAAGTCCCAGAAACAGTGGTAGAATTAGTGCAGGCTATGTACAAGGACCCCATGACTCACGTACCAACAGTGTTTGACCTCACAGGGGGGTTCCCAGTGGGAGTGCGTGTACACCGGGGTTCAGATCTGAGCCCACCACTGTTTATGCTGGTGATGGACTATATTAGCAAACAGGTAGGAGAGGGCAGATCAACAAACTTGCTGTATGCAGATGATGTGGCATTACAGGCAGACTCTGAGCAAGAACTCCAACAAAGTATAGAGCAATGGAATGCAAAACTGAAGGCACATGGGATGAGACTAAGCACAGATAAAACAGTGGTAATGGCTGCAAACTAGAGAACTCATTAGAACCTGAGACTTGAGATAGAAGGGAAGATAGTGGAACAGATAAACAACTTCAAGTATCTGGAAGAGGTGGTTGAGGAGAAGGGAAGTCTGAATGAAGAGGTCAAAGCTAGAATCAGAGGGGCTGCAGCCAACTTGCATAGAGTGTCAGGTGTAGTCTGCAAAAGAAGAATGCCAAAGAAGCTGAAAAGTAAGGCGTACTAGACAGTGGTGAGACCAGTACTACTGTATGGTACTGAAACCTAGGCAGTAAAGGCAGAGTAGATGAAGCTAGAGGTGATGGAAATGAAGTGCCTGAGAAGGGCAGTAGGATGCACTCTGTGGGACAGAAAAAGAAGTGAGGATATAACAGCAGAAGCAAAAGTAGCTCCAGTTGCAGAAAAAATCAAAGAGAACAGATGACGGTAGTCTGGACATGTGCAGAAAAGCAGAAAACAATCTGGTGAAGAAGATTTGGGACAGACAGGAAGAAGGTAAGAGGAAATGAGGACGTCTAGCAAAGAGGTGGATGGATTGTGTGAAAGAAGATCTGCGACAGTCAGGCATGAGTGTCAAAGAAGGTAGGAGTGTGTTATTGAATCGAGACAGATTCCCTGACCCCATCTAGAAAATAGGAAAAAGGGAGGCTGATGATATATCTATATATATATATATATATATATATATATATATATATATATATATATATATATGCACACACACACACACATATATATAAGGTATTTAGCCCCTCTCAATAGTCATAGCCTTCAGTCCCTCCTCCTCAATACTTGTTCTTTACTAAACACCAAAAAGAGGTGCAAAGTCTCCAGCTGCTTTTATCTTTAGCTACACTGTGTGCAGCACACAATGAGCAAAGGGGAATACAAATATAAAAGAGAATACAAGCTGTCATTGCAGACTAGTAAGCAGCAAACAAATTCCACCTGTGGTGTATCTTGGAGAAACCTTCCAGTCCTTGAACAAGGGTGCCTGTATGCTTACCTTATTTTCCTTGGCTGTCCTTTGATAATTAGCTAGGTTTGCAGAGGGCCTTGGATTTTCCCCTGCTACTAAATGGTTTCCTCCCTCCCCCTGCCCCCAAGTGATTGCTCAGGTACAACACACCAAAGGTTTTAAAAACCTTGGATGCCATATTTTCTCTAATTGCAGCAGAAAGCCCTCCAGGAGTAGCATCTCTAGTAAGTGTCCTTGGACTAGCTGATAGTTTTTTTAGTTAAGTTCTATCTGGATGGTGTAGCCCCTCTCCGTTCACTCTGCTCACTTTGCTCCCTACCCAGTCCCCATATCATTACCTTTATAACTATCCATAAAACCACACCCCTTCACTTCCTCCCAAATCCCCCACCCCTCTACTTCCTGTTCTCATACTACCTCCCTTCTTTGCTCCTCCCCACACTTGCCTACTATTCCACTATCAAAGACTACTATACCTTACTCCCACCCTTTCCTCTCATCCTCTGTTCTACATCCCATAAAGTAACATGTCTCTTACAACTCAAACTATACTCTTGCTTTCTCTACTCCTTATACTCTATCACCTCACCTCCTATCACTTACAATTACCTACTCACTATTTCCATCCCTCAAACACCACTCAACTCAAATACTACACTACAACCCTATCTACTAATTTGTCCCACCATCCTTCCCCCCACCACTCCCATTCCTAAAATAAAAATATCTCCCCCTCCCCTTTAAAACATAAAAACAAAGTCTACTTACTAAAATTAAAACCCCATTACAAACCTCTACTTCTGTCTGGTGACACTCATCCTAACCCAGACCCTACAGACACTACCCTGAATAATAACCCCCCTGTATCTAAACCTGCCACCCCCTCCAACCCACAAAAACAAGTACAATTCTGCTCTATCAATGTCAGGAGCCTTGTAAATAAAGTTCACGAACTCCATGCTTGGATAGCTAACTATACTCCTGACAAAGTTACCTTAAATGAAACATGGTTAAAACCAAACCATCTGGACAGTGAAATCATCCCTCCTGGCTATAATATCCTTAGATTAGATCGACCTAAAAGAAAAGGAGGAGGAGTCTCCATACTCTACTCCAATTGTCTCTCCCAAATCAGTCCCACACTAGACTTACCCTCCTTCTCACCAGCTGAACTCCTACTGACCAACTTCAAACTTAACAGTTTCAACACCATAACTGTCACAGCAATCTATATTCCCCCTGGTGATAATATTAACATACTTGAGAACATCCTATCTCACCACCCACATACCATCCACAATGAAATAATTATACTGGGAGATGTAAATATTGATTGGCTTATAATACAAGCTCC